>NC_061099.1:1602992-1647992 GCF_015104395.2 Macrobrachium nipponense | reverse complement strand
GAAGTCGGTACCAATGAGAATTTCCTCCTCCTCCTCCTCCTCCTCCTCCTCCTCCTCCTCCTTGGTTTCATTCTTTTTTACCTGAGGAGTCGGTATCGATGAGAATTTTCCTCCTCCTCCTTCCACATGTCATTTTTATTTTGTATTTTTCCCCAGAGTGCAGAAGAGACCACGAAAGAAGTAAAAGTTTGTTTTCTTGCCTTAACTCCTGGGTCTTCCTATGCAGTCTTGAAGCTTTAACGCAATTTTTTAGTGTCAGCTTACACCGCTTGCCTGCTTGCATGATGTGCATGCACGTATTCCTTTCTTCTTTCGTGTTACCAGAGTTGAGATGGTTTGTTTTCAAGAAGGGATTAATATTTAAGGTCAAGTCAAACCAGCAGAAGGTACATTAAACGTCATCTTAAGTTCAAGTGAAGATGCAGTGCGTTACTACCCTAAAACTGTTGGCCTTATATTTTACTAAATTGTTTATGTATTTTTAATGATGAATTGATTTATTATTTATCTTATTTTCTTTTCTAACAACTGATCTATTCTTTCTGTATTTCCGATAATCTTTTGTAACTTCTTTCAAATGAACGTCATATTCGTTGCAAGCTAGAATTTCAAGTCATTTGGATGTTTCATATGAAGAGAGGTTTATCTTTTGAATGATTATAATAATAATAACAACAAAAGGTTTTAACGTCGTTGCTTCAGCGGCATTAATTCTGTAGAGTTTCATTCTTATGGCGGTTATAAGAAACATAGAGAAAACTTCTAAAAAAAAATAAAGCCGCTGAAGCAACGATAACATTTAATAAAACCTGTTTAAAAGAGGGTCTCCCACCAAATAATAATAATAATAATAATAATAATAATAATAATAATAATAATAATAATAATAATAATAATAATAACATGGGTAACTAATGATGCATCGATTGTATAGGGTAGTTGTTTGCTGCCCCTTGGGTAACTGAGGGTTTAATGGAACAGACATATCGGGAATGATTTAACAAGGGAATTATGATTCAATTATCAGAATCCACTGCCAGGAATACTCCATATAGTGTTCCTGCTTAGGTCGTTGCACGCAACTTGGTATAAAGCCGTAATGGAGAACCTCTTGTTTAAGCTGTATATAGTCTGTTAGTCACACATCAGTGTCGAGGCTTATCGCCAGTCACAAGTTTGTCTTGTGTCAACTTTTGTCGCGAGCCACTTGTTTGTCATTGATCAGTAGGGAGTGTCTGTCTTCTGCCGTGTCTTTGCCTTGCCGGAATTAAAAATGTCTGTTGTAAAGTATGTTTTTGTCGTAACTTGTGCCAACTTTTGTCGCGAGCAATCATATTTGTCATAGAGCAGTAGGGCGTTTCCAAGGCCAATACAGTAGATTGGCCTTGGGCGTTTCTGTCTTATGCCGTGTCCTTGTTTCGCTCGAATTAAAAACGTCTGCTGTAAACTGTCTTTGTCATAACTGAGATGTCAAACGCCTGTCCTCAATCAATTATTTGTCCAAAGTTACCTCCAATACTCTTTGTAAAACCTCTCAGGCCCATATAAATTGTGAGTTTTCTTATGAAGGAAATGATCAGTTTGTAATACTCGTGATACGAATCGTGAGTTGTCATTATGAAGAAAATGTGAGTGTTTTAAAAACTGATAGCAATATAAATGTGTAACTTGGAACGCCTGTCCGAAGTCAATATTTGTCATAGGTTTCTGCCAGAACTCTGTGGAAGGTATCTGACACATATCGTGAGTTTTCATATGAAGAAAACAATGACTGATGTCTTCATGCAACACACCAGTTCCACAGCAGTATAAATGTATAATTTGGAACTCGTGTCCTAAGTCAGTTATATGTCATATGAAGGAAATGATAAATGTGTTCATAATGCAACTTAAAGGAAATGATAAATGTCTTCATAATGCAACTTAAAGGAAAGGATAAATGTCTTCATATAAGCAAAGCTTAAGAACTGATAAAATGTCTTCATAATGCAACTTAAAGGAAAGGATAAATGTCTTCATAATGCAACTTAAAGGAAAGGATAAATGTCTCCATAATGCAACTTAAAGGAAAGGATAAATGTCTTCATAATGCAACTTAAAGGAAAGGATAAATGTCTCCATAATGCAACTTAAAGGAAAGGATAAATGTCTCCATAATGCAACTTAAAGGAAATGATAAATGTCTCCATAATGCAACTTAAAGGAAAGGATAAATGTCTCCATAATGCAACTTAAAGGAAATGATAAATGTCTCCATAATGCAACTTAAAGGAAATGATAAATGTCTTCATAATGCAACTTAAAGGAAATGATAAATGTCTCCATAATGCAACTTAAAGGAAAGGATAAATGTCTCCATAATGCAACTTAATGGATTAACATTATAAATGTTTATTTAGGAACTCCTGTCCGTAGTCAGTTGTTTGTCACAGGTTTCTTCCAATACAATTTGAAAGCTATTTGTCACAAATTGGGAGATTTTATCTGAAGGAAATGATAAATGCAACTTATGCAGTTAGTCTTAGGCGTCTTCCAATACTATTAGTAAGATATGACACATATCGTGAACTATCATATGAAGGAAATGGTGAGTGCTATCTTCATGCAACTTACGAGTTTGACACCAATTTAAATGACGGATATTCTTACTGTGTTTGGTACGGTCGTGATCGCAGGGGGCTTCACAGTCTTCATGAGAGCTCCTCTCTTTCGGGCTTCCCTCACTTCCGTCTTCCTGACGGCCGTCGAATCGAGGAACCGTAGGCCGTGCAGACGGTGGAGCACGTACAGTCTGGAAGTGGGGAAGGATGCTGTAGATAGAGGCTTCATTTGCATAGCAGGACAAAGAGAAGTTTGGTTATCTCCTATGAATAGTTTCTGGAATCTCTCTCTCTCTCTCAGAAGGACTTTGAAGCACCAACTCTCTCTCTCTCTCTCTCTCTCTCTCTCTCTCTCTCTCTCTCAACAAAAAAAGTACTTTGAAGCACCCTCTCTCTCTCTCTCTCTCTCTCTCTCTCTCTCTCTCTGTCAGAAGGACTTTGAAACACTGGAAGTTGAAGTTGCAGAACAGTTAGCATTTGTACGTTCGAACGCCGTTGACAGTCACTGTTGACGTTTTTAGAGATAGAGAGAGAGAGAGAGCTACTCATGGCGTAGGAAGTCCTAGAAATTCCTTCGCAAGAAATCCAATTAGCCCATTGTGGTCACAAGATGGGCAGCCGCAGTAACACAAGATGTAAACAAAACTTGGAGAGGAGGGACTTCGTAGGCGATACAGGAATTGCAGCGTTGCCATATCCCCGTAGCCGAGATAGCTAGCACAATAGCCTCCCTCCCCTGGTGGGGCGCGTACTAACTTCAATGACATATGGATATGTCACGTAGTAGAAACCTGGTTTCTTTTCAAGTTTTCCATATCTCAGACTTTCTTAACGATTTTGCGTACTTAGTTAAAAGAAGTTTTCTACTATGGCAACTGGGTGTTTACCAAATTTCCTACGATACATATAAGCAAAGACTTAAGACTCCAACCTTTCATAATTTTATTTTGGGAATTTTGTACGTTGAAAAAATATACGCGCGTGACAATCTTTAGGTAACAGAACTACGTGGGACAGGGCCCGGGGAGTTAAGTGTTGGGGGGGAGGGTGTGTTATCGAGATCATATATCATTACCCTTAGAAATAGAAGCGTTGTTTTGTTTTCTCTCTTGTGTTTGAGAAAGAGAGAGAGACAGGTTGTTGCTGTTTGTGATTAAGCTGGTCTTATGCCAGCATCGGCCTAAATAATTTAATGATGCGTAAGTGAATGGTAAGGAAAAGAGAGAGAGAGAGAGAGAGAGCATGAATTAATTTTAGTGTTTAGTAAAAGTTATTTTGTTCCAAGGGGTCCACAACAATGAAAAAACTGTCAAGAGTTCATGTATAATTTAAAAACACTTTACAAAGCTTTCGAACCCTTCCCTGGGTTCATCTTCAGTCCAACGAAAAATTATTTGTTATATTAACAGGAAGTATTCGACGATAATGGAATACCCCTTGTATTATGGTCGTAAACATTACATTGTCAGGTGATGTCATGTTTTGAGTCATTATTAGATAAATAAGATGTAATTAAGAGCAGGTACTGCCCCGAGAAAATTAGACTGGAATGACACAAGAGCTCCGAATATTGTGATATTAAGATTAAAAAAATAATCACAGAGAGAGTTGGAGACGAGATCTTTAAAGCTCAAGAAATGAAATATTCAACCTCTCTCTCTCAAAATAAAAAGAAACAATTCGCCGTTTCATTTCGCTGATCATATTGCAAGCTGGTGACGTCAGAGATACCTAAGAAATTTACGTAATGACAAATCTCAGGGTTTGGTGGTCTCCTAGCAGACAGAGCCAGATCTGCTGCCATAGCCCAGCCTCCCCCCCCTCCCCCCATCATGGGGTTTGTGTGAATTATATCTTAAAAAATAATTGATCGTTCTTTCGCCTCGTTGATGTGAGAAAACCGTTAAAATTGATCTCGGCTGATTAAGTCAAAGACTTATTTCTCCGTATTTTATTGATATACGCGAGGGCTGAAACTTAAAACAGTGTCACTCCCTCCCTATTGGGCAGCAAAATCAGTGTAATAAATCTTTCTTTGCCTATGAAGTGGTTTTAATCTCTCCCTCAGTGCAATGGTTGCAGATTTTAACAAGTAAAAAATGCACGGAAGTTTCTTCGGCGGAATCGAGTTTTCTGTACAGCATATAGTCAAGGCCACCGAAAATAGATCCATCTTTCGGTGGTTTCGGTATCATGATTATGAGCCGCGGCCCATGGTACTTTAACCATGGCCCGGTGGTGGTGGCTAAATTTAACCTTAAATAAAATAAAAACGACAGAGGCTAGATGGCTGCAATGTGGTATGTTCGGTGATTGGAGGGTGAATGATCTACATACCAATTTGAAGCCCTCTAGCCTCAGTAGTTTTTAAGGGCAGACGGACAGACAGCCATCTCAATAGTTTTCTTATACAGAACAATAAAAACTTGGCTGACTCACCTCTGAACTCGACCCAAAATGAGCTGTACTGAGGTTTTGACTGTAACCGATGTCGATCTGACATCCTTACCTGTATCTTCTGTAATCTTTTTCATCTTTGTCTAAAGAAGAGAGTTGGTTCGGGCAGGCCTCATTGCCCAGCAGACTGAGGTACCGTAACTGAGGAAACTTTTCGCTGACTTGGTCCAAGAACTTCTCTAAATTGGCGACCTGTAGAGACAGAGACAAGAACGGAGTTGAGAGATTTCCTAAATGGTCTTATAAGGACATTCAAAGATTTTTTGTTTTGTTTAAGGACATTCAATGATTTTGTTTTTGTTTAAGGACATTCAATGATTTTTTGTTTTGTTTAAGGACATTCAATGATTTTTTTTGCTTTGTTTTGTTTTTTTGATTAAGACGAACGAATAGATTAAGTTTGCATTAATTTTGCGATATCAAAATGAAGACTTAAGTCATTGTTGAAGTATTTAATTCCCTTTAAAAAAATAAAAAAAATAAAATTAAAAAAACATGCATTATACTATGGAAGGTTTTGTTTGAAATAGTCTAGAGAAATTGTGGTCTTTTAAATTAAAGCATCTGATAAGATATATTCTTTTTACTAAGCAATCGTTCTCAATTCTTTCGAAACTGATGCTGCCTCTCATTTAAGCCAGTCTGTTCATGCCACATTTGCTAAGTACACTATTCATCTCGTCATTGACTTCCTTTAAGAGCAACTTCTTACTACCACACACACGCACACTCACACATACATACGCACAAGTTTACGTCCGAACAGATAAATGTATGGTACTTTTCTGAAGTGAAAATTCTGCTAGATTTCCTTGGCTACTACGTAACCCTCCGGACACTCGATAATAACCTTCGTCCTCACCTTATTCTTGTTGAGAGAGAGCGTGTGGAGGGTTTCCAACCTCGGGAGTGTGACGGTGTCGTCTATGAAATTGTTGTCCAGGATGAGTTCTTCCAGGTGGGGAAACTTCTCGAGTCCTTCCAGTGACCTGAGGTCAAAGAGAGAGAGAGAGAGGATAGAGGTCAAAGTCTTCGGATGGCCACAAGCTACATGAGTACGTCCAATGCTGATCTATTCAGAATAAGAGTGGATTCATTAGATACCCATTTAAAAAAAGAGGTTTGTCATTTCTTTGCGTATAATTATGATCGAAACTTGTAGACCAAAAAGGGGACTGTTATCACTTTACGTGTTAGATTTTACGATCAAAATACGTAGAGCCTCCCGAAGGTATTAGTGCTCTTCCATATAGGTTCATTCACGTCATTAAGCTACTTTGATATGTCAGCCGAAGCTATTTTTATTTAGATGACCTGTGTTTCTACCTGTATTGAAAGTTGATTAAAATGTGTCAAAATCTCGTTATACAAAGCGTTACAGTTGCTTTGTTTAGGTGGTTTCGATAATTTAATGGCTGTATTTAATATCTGTTATCAAAAATAATGTTAGTCATGATTATTGAGATCAGTGGTTTGAGGTGAGACCGGAATACTAGAAGCTAAAGCTGAAAAACTAATTATTATTATTATTATTATTATTATTATTATTATTATTATTATTATTATTATTATTATTATTATTATTATTATTATTATTATTATTGGAGAAACAAATCCACAGTAATGTGCATATATTCCAAGATAAATCTGTACAGAAAGCTTTCTGGATAGATATATATTTAAGTATATATTACTGTGAATTTGTTTCTCCATTTCAAGACTCATGCTATTATGACCATTTTTTATAATAATAGTAATAATAATAATTATTATTATTGTTATTCTTACATACAAAAGGTGCCTTTTTTGGGGGGCGGGGCCGATGTTTTGTTCGGGATTTTGGTGATTCCTACGAATCCTAGTAATGTCAAACTTCACGTATCATTAAGTTATTGCATGAGAAGATCCAGTAAACTATTTTGATGAATGTCGATGCTGGTAAGCGTTAAGGGTGATTTTAATGTACCATTGAAGAAACGCCGTTTTATTACAACACTGTTTGCGTTTACCCTACTTACGAACATCCAAGTTACAAATATTTAGAGATACGAACAAACGGGGGTCATAAATTAGAATAGTTTTCAGGGCGCTTTCATTTGCTACCCGTAAGTTCAAATTTTGTTTTCCGTGCCTATTCTGTACACACAGTATTGTGTATTGTGTTTTAGGATGAGAGAAAAAAAAAAAACTTAGTCTTTTGCTGATTTTATACCCTACTGTACTTGATTAATCATGAAGAGTACAGTAACCAGCTTCCAGATAATTCAACATACAAATGGACGTCCGGAACGTAACTAGCTTGCAACTTAGAGTTTTCTGTATGATAATTTCCAATAGTTTATGACTTATTTGTCTTCTGTGAGCTCGAATGAACTTGGATTATCGAATAGAAAGTTTAGAGCGAGAGGCGTTTTTTGCAGTACCCTTGGTCTTGCCTCATCTCCTGAAGTGGTCTGTTCGGAAAAATACTTACCATGCAAAAAAAAAAAAAAAAAAAAAAATCGAAAATTGTAGTGTTGTTGGATCTTTCTTAGATATCACTATCTTGGAAAGATCCAACAACACACTACAAATTTTCGTGGGTCGTTATCTAGGACTAATATTTCTTGAGGTCATTATGTTTATGATATTTTCAGTGTTTTATTTATGTTTTTACGGTCATCCCCAACGGGCTTCTGCTAAACACGCCTTTGTTTGCAAAGGTGGGTACATACCGGGTTTAAAATCCTTGGGGGTCACTACCTAGGAAAGGTCCTCGTGGTATACGTAACATAAACACAAGAGAGGAACTGAGTTAGGGACTTACTTAATAGCATTGTAAGAGAGGTCTAATCTCTTTGTTTGGAGTCCGTACGTAGCTCCCAGTATGCTTGGAATGCGTTGGCAGTCTTGTCCTACGAAACATAACTGAAAAGAAAGAAAGAAAATTAACAAGGGGTCAGTTTTGTACTACCTCT
Source organism: Macrobrachium nipponense (assembly GCF_015104395.2). NCBI lineage: Eukaryota > Metazoa > Arthropoda > Malacostraca > Decapoda > Palaemonidae > Macrobrachium > Macrobrachium nipponense. The sequence continues at coordinate 1,639,978 of NC_061099.1, read as the reverse complement.
TCCATTTGATGCAGATAAATTGGAAATTTATTATTCAGGTGGAATATCAAGACTGAAGTTTTATACGACATAAAATATTCCATTACTTTATTACAATATTTTTTCAATATAATTCTAATTTATTTTAGACTTTTGCAGAGCTGTGAGTGGTTTTACTGCTATTCTGGGGTGGATATTCTCCTGTGAGGCAAGTTATTTTCTTTTATTTTTAGTTATTCATTGTTATTATATATCAGGGTCGTTTCTTATCTTCACTATACAGTCAAGTGTTAACCTCTTCAGTTTCCCAAAGTGGAAAAGTATATTAGTTTCCCAAAGTGGAAAAGTATATTGCTTTCCAAAAACTTCAAAATTCCCACAGGGGTTAAGAGAGGGACGAGGTATTTCTGCTTCAGTGGAATCTTGACGAGTTGAATGGCAAATCCAATTGAGAAAGGATACTGAGGTTTTATAAGCCTCTTGTTTCTCGTATTAATGTTCTTGTTAGGTGTCTGAATTGGTCAGTAAAATTGATCTGTAGATAAAGCAGATGAAAGTAGCTACATTATTTTTATGTGTGTAACATTTAAGTAGACATACTTTGCTACGTGTATAAGGGTTCTAGATTTTGAGCTGCATTCGCGTGAAATGTTTAATTACGAGTATAGTGCTTCCAAATAGCCTGAAAAAGGTGGAAGAGCACAAAGTCTTAGACTTCAGTAAGGTGTTTTTGCTCCCGGTATTAAATTTGTCTTGTATAAAGACAACACACACTCAAGGTCTAGTCTCTTTGAAAGAGAAGCAGAGTTGGTTTTCCGTGTTTTCTTCTTCTCTTAATTTAACTTTGCTGGAAAATATTTCCAGGAAAGCTATTATCCTAGTTTTAAAGTTCCTCGCTGGACGAGTTCGTTGCGCACTCGCCTGTCAATCTGGTGGCCCGAGTTCGCTCCCCCGCTGCTGCCAATGCGGAACCAGATGAATTTATTTCTGGTGATTACAAATTCATTTCTCGATATAATGTAGTTCGGATCCCACAATAAGCTTTAGGTCCCGTTGCTTAGTAACCAATTGGTTCCTAGCCCCGTTAAAAAAAATATTCTAATCCTTCGGGCCAGGCCTAGGAGAGCTGTTAAACAGTTCAGTGGTCTGTTTAAACCAAGATATACTTAGCTTATCCTAGTTTTAAGTACTATTATGAAGCTGCATCGTTATACTCATTAGTGAAGTCTCACCAGGTATTAGTTATGGCCTGCTATTCTTATTTGCTATTGCTATATATTGCTATATGAATATACAATTATTGTTTGCGCATTATTTTACAGGATTCTTTAGGCATTTTTGAAAATGACATATTGCTTTTTGATGTGTTAACCACCTGCCGAGATAAAGAAAGGAGTTTTGTAAAGTTTAACACTGGAATTTCAGAGGAATCAAATAGATTTTGCAAAGATTTTTTTCAACTGGTTATCTCGTGCGGTGGATTTGAACCGACCGTCGCCACCAGCCACGAACGCCAAGGCCTCTCTCTCTCTCTCTCTCTCTCTCTCTCTCTCTCTCTCTCTCTCTCTCTCTCTCTCTCTCTCTGTCGCTACTTCATTAGGATATCAATTAGCCAAGCACTTCGGGAACCATGGCGAAAAAATGAAAAGTCGAGGCGACATCGTAACTCATTTTTCCAGACGTGGATCGGGTCGCTTTGCCATGATACCCCTGTGGCTTCGAGATCAGGTTCGCCAACTGTGTTTCTGCTACTTCACGCTGTTCCGTTGTCTCGACTTGGTCGTTAGGTGGCTGGCGTGAATGTCCGTAGGCGTTAGCTTCCACCAGCATACTGAGATTACTGACGCGATGCACTAGGATCTGACAAAAACGCCTCTTAAAAAAAAGATGCCAGATCTAATAGATTATCACTTTTATTTTTATTTTTCCCTTAAAAATTTGAATGGAGTGAAGGAAACGTGGCAGCTCCTGCAAACTTGCGATGAACTGAGAGTTCGAGCGGTTCGAACTATTTCGAGAGGTTCGGGTGAATTCGGAGTTCGAATGGTGGACTTTTTTTCCGAGAGTTTTCTATGAACTTAAAAGTTCGAACGGCGATTCGAAACTTTTCAAGAGGTTTAGATGAATGTGAAGTTCGAACGGCAGTTCAAACCTTTGCCCAAAGTCTAGACGATATATATTATAATATATATATATATATATATATATATATATCTATATATTATAATATATATATATATATATATATATATATATATATATATAGATATATATAATATATATTATATATATTATATAATATATATATCGAGCTACAATGTCCTTTAATATCTAATTCGCTCACCTCGGAATTAATATATTTTCATATATGCTTAACCGAAGGGGAATTTTTTTTTTTTTTTTTCTCGATAATAGACTTGCCTGGATCGGGGCGCGATCCCAGGATCCTTTCAAATCCAGGAACGTCAGTGAAGCTTTTTTACCTACTACACTACCGCGGTAGTGTAGTAGGTAAAAGCTTCACTGACGTTCCTGGATTTGAAAGGATCCTGGGATCGCGCCCCGATCCAGGCAAGTCTATTATCGAGAAAAAAAAAAAAAAAATTCCCCTTCGGTTAAGCATATATGAAAATATATTAATTCCGAGGTAGAGCGAATTAGATATTAAAGGACATTGTAGCTCGATATATGTATATGAATCACGGAAAAGTGATATGACTTATATATATAATATATGTATATATATTTGTTATTTGTTGGAAAATGCAAACTTGAATCAATTTGGAAATGAGAATATTTAATTAATTGTTTTTCTCGAATGATCATAAAATGGAGAAAGATTTAGGATTTAATGTCAAAGGGTAAGATAAATTATATAAATATATCTATATATATATATATATATACTTTATATATATATATATTTTAATAAAAAATTATTAATATAATTATATATATAATATATATATATATATTATCTGAAATGTCGACAAATACTCTATAATTATGATCTCTGAAGAAAAGGAAATGTCACATTGATATGTCGTTTGGGGATCGTACAGTTGGAGGTAGAAAAATTTACTGTATCCAGGATTAAACGACAGGGATCAGTCATATACAATGCTCTGGACTCCCATTCATTCCCTATCATGGAGACTAATCCCTTTAACATGCTCGACATCTTTCTGCTGCGTTCACGCGTTAAGTTTATATATATAACTAGCTGACCAACCCGACATTGCCTGGGAAAAACATCTGAAAACCATAAACTCCTCCCTCTCTCTCTCTCTCTCTCTCCGTCCTCCTCCTCCTCTGCTTCCTCTTCTCCCTCCTCCTCCTAACTTAAAAACACGTTGACTCCCTTGTTGACGAAAATGGGCGGTGCTTCCACGCTTGACGTCACCTAACCTCACCTGATCCCCTGGGAGGCGGGGCACAAGGTGAAGGGAAGGTAAATAATCTCCCCCCTTTCTATGGTTTCCTGTAGGACGTCTCAAGTTTGTTGACCGGTAGTTTCCTTGTGCTGATATTTTTCCCATTCAGAAATACTTCTGTATAATTTTTCTCACCGGTAGTGATTGAATTTGTAATGTTTATATTTTGGAGTAATGTTGTAGAGGAGGAGTCGGTACCTTTTCCTTTTTTTTTTATGACAGGTCATTTTGTAACTTAATAAGAGTATCGATTGTCAGTTACTGATTTGATAATATTTTTAGCGAAGGAATTGCTGTCATGCCTCCCATGGTAAAAGAATGTAGGATTTAATCAAATATTTTACAAACCATATTATTTAGCAATTCATCTTGGAGTATTTTCTTTGATATCTTTGTGTGTGTATATAATATATAATATATATATATATATATATATATATATATATATATATATATATATATATACACAATTATATATGTATAATATGAATTTATATATTTTTCCTTGATGTCTGCTTTGTTTTGGTTTGTCTTACTACGTCTTAAGTAAAGGTATATTCTTTCCAAAAGGATTTGAACATCTGACAAGGGCGTATACTCTGCAAAAAAGAGGGGGTGCCCCAGTGTTGTCACTTACATTTGTAACAAGCCTTAGGGATCAGGTACGAGTAAAACTTTATTAGACTACCACTTATGATTTAGATGTAATGGGAGTTTTTGGTATGCTCTGGGACCACCTAATTTGCTAGCAGAAACTACTTATTAGTACAGGTAAGGAGTACTAATGCGTGAAGTTTGAAGGTATTTTTTAGATAAAAAAATTTATGGGTGCATTCGGTGGATGAATGAATTATAAAGGCACAAAATTATATGAAAATCAGCAAATTATACAAGTAAAGAGGGACGAATACATAAAGGGTGAAGATATTTGAGTATTTTATATATGAAAAAAATTCATTTGTTGAATTAACGAAAAGACACAACAATATACATAAGTGAATAAAAATGTGCAGCAGACTGGATACACTGGTAAAAACAGAATAGTGTTATATTGCAATAATAATTGATAATGTAATTATGTATAGCCATGCAGAAACAAATTGTTTAAATGTATTGGCAGGAAAAATAATTAAACTTAGTGAATTAGTATATGGAAATAGAATTAACGTGTACTTAGTAAAACGACGTGAATTAAGTAAAGTTAAAACACGTAGATTAGTAGTCAGTTATGAAATTAATCTGAAAACTACTAAATAAAATAAATGAATAGATAAATAGGAAGAAGAAAGCAAAGTTAGGGGACAAAGCAAAGTTTAGGGGTCTTCGCAACATATGCGCCTCGTCTTTTGGGTTGAATTCAGAGGGCTTGGAGGGAGCTCATGTGACCGGTAACCCAAGCCAGGATTTAAAGCTTTGTGAAACGTAGTTCTCAGAATTTTTTTTTTATTTTGGTTTGTTTATTCTATCTTTTGTTTGTTTGCATTACGAAGAAACGGGTTAAAGGAGTAATCGTTTGAAGGTGGAGGTATCAGAAATGCCATAACGATAATAATTAGTATACCAGGTAAGGTATATTATATGGTATGATTCAGAATGAGGAAGATGAATAAATAGATGTCTGGAGGTTTGATAAGGGAAGAGCAGGGTGGTCTTAGAAAGGGTGAGTGGGACAAGCGTAAACTATGGAAGTGTTTGTGTGTAAGAGGCTTGCAAGTAAAGGGGGAAAATGATACGTTTTATGTATGGTTCTAGAAGAAAGTCAAAGTGAATTGATAGGTAGACAGTGTGAATTTGAGTTGAAGATCTATTATATGGACCATTAAGTTCACAGAGGGATGAAAACACTGTGATGGAAGTGACTCTTGTGTTAGAGGAAACAAACACCAGAGTGACTGGCGTGTTGTAAAAGTGGATCTGAGACGAGGTGTCTTATGTCTCGGTGGCTATTTTGATATCCTTATCGTGCATGTGTGTATAATTTGCGTGAATGTATGAATAGACGTAATGTCACTTATATGTGTGAAAGCATGCATCACATAGTACTTACAGACATAATGTGTCCGTTAATCTTAGGTAAAAAAAAAAAAAAATTTATTGTTAAATCGTAGCATTAGTATTGGTAATATAATGTTTCCTGGATAGCCGTTAGTACTCAACCTTTTTACCGAGGTAATTAAAGTTTTAGCAAAAACGGAAAAGCCTTGCCTTGGGTCATAGCCGTTGAATTAATTTTCCAGTTGTCTCATGAGAACTCTTGCAGCGAAATGTTTCATGTTCTTCCACTACTAATTGCCTTGAGAAGCCTGCTTTGTAACTGAATTAAAAAAAAATGTACAAAAATAAGCCACCTCTCCGTTAAGCATGAACATGGCGCTCTAGATCAGGAAGCTGAACGCCCAGCGAAAGGGTTCTTAGAGAGCAGAGCCAGTACAGAGGGTTACAGAGCAGAAGAATTTAGCGAAAAAGAGGCAAGTCACAGGGCATTCTAGCAAGGCCAGAGGCAAGTCTCCCAGTGCATCTGGTCAAGCAAAGCCACAAGCATACCCTGGGCAAGACAGGTTAAACATAAATGGAAACATCACCAAAAAATCTTGGCTTTTTTTCTACCTGAATGCCATAGACGCGAAACACCACCAACCTGCTTTTGGCCAGTGAGACGCCCGTCTGACGCATAATGCAGGGAATTGCCCAAGTCCATGTCACCGACCACCGTGGCATTACACTAGAGGAGGACAAGGGAGGAGGGAGGGATGTTAAAAACATGTCGACAACATGTTGGATACTAGTAGTATTTCAGTTGTAGCTGTTTACTGCCAACGCTACGACATTGCGGCTTTAACTCTGGCATGGCTACGCCTAGGTTTGGTCAGATAATTCTGCTTTGATCAGAAAGTTTTGTACAGTTAAGAATTGTATTTCATAGCAGTACTCTTTTATAAATTTGGATTCCTGTGAGTTACTCCTATATTTAGCAGCACATGGAGGCTTATGTGTGATCAGTTATTGACTGTCCATGACAGGGGGATATATATGTATTAATATGTATGTATTGTTTGTCTAATTTTAATATAAATTAAATTTACTTATATATATACATTTATTATATCTATATATATATATATATATATATATATAATATATATATATATATATATTATATATATATATATAGTCTAACATATCTATGTTTATGGAAAGATCATATAAAATATACTGTGTACAATAACAACATAATAATCAGACATAGAAAAATTGACATGTGTGCACATGCTTTAGCTATGAAAGGGGAGAGAAATTTGTGACCATCTTGACGGAAGGTTATTGATGCTGAATGGTTTCTGTTCTTTAAAGAAATCGTTTAAAATCGTGTCACATCTTCAGTCGGATAATAAGCATTGGTGTCCCCAGGGATGCGAAGTAAGAAATGAGATGATTAATAAGAGTGCGATTGCTTTTGGGTTAATTCTTTGTCCTGAATGGGCGCATACGTACGTACATTATATATATACTTATGTACATGTATGTATATATAATATATATATATATATATATATATATCTATATATATATATATATATATATATATATAATATCATATAATATATATAGGAGGTATACAGGAGCGCAGACATAAGAGGTTCAGGAGGTCCATTGATACTAAACATGAAGGCCAAGATTTATTATAAAAACGTTTCGCACATCAACTTTGTGCATCTTTGTGCATCTTCAGTCTGTAAAAAGAGAAATGAATATATTACTAAAAAACAAAAAACAGGATCGACTAGAATGGAAGGAAAGCAAGGAATGATTTTTGAGAGAGCCAGGTCCAAGACGTTGACTATGCCAGATGTAGAGGTGAAGCCGAGGTGTTGTTATTCAATGGGGGAACCAGCCTTTTAATAATTAAAGATTCCAAGGTAGTTAGGTGGTCCGGGTCTTTAGTATAACCTATTATCGAGAAGTGCTGTTTTGATACATTTATTTTGCATTTGGTGGCATGATTCTTGATACTAGAAAATTCAGGATTACTAATTCTTTGACCTGTTCTATAGCTGAAACCCATATGGCTACAATATCTCATCTGCAGTAATCTTCGAGTCGATCCCACGTAAGTTGCAGGGCAACTTACGTGGGATCGACTCGAAGATTACTGCAGATGAGATATTGTAGCCATATGGGTGTCAGCTATAGAACAGGTCAAAGAATTAGTAATCCTGAATTTTCTAGTATCAAGAATCATGCCACCAAATGCAAAATAAATGTATCAAAACAGCACTTCTCGATAATAGGTTATACTAAAGACCCGGACCACCTAACTACCTTGGAATCTTTAATTATTAAAAGGCTGGTTCCCCCATTGAATAACAACACCTCGGCTTCACCTCTACATCTGGCATAGTCAACGTCTTGGACCTGGCTCTCTCAAAAATCATTCCTTGCTTTCCTTCCATTCTAGTCGGTTGGTACCTCAGTGGTTCTTCTTCTCTTTTTAACTATTTATATTTTATTGCATTTTAATGAATACTATTGTGAATCCTGTTTTTTAGTTTTTAATATATGCATTTCTCTTTTTACAGACTGAAGATGCACAAAGTTGATGTGCGAAACGTTTTTATAATAAATCTTGGCCTTCATGTTTAGTATCAATGGACCTCCTGAACCTCTTATATATATAATATATATATATATATTATATATATATATATATATATATATATATATATGTGTGTGGGATGATGAATGGCATAGAAGTAACATGGTTGTTGCTTTTGGTAGAGAGTTATTGGCAAGGAACTGGCCTCAAAGGTCCTAGAAACGCGGTTGTGTATGCAAGACGGAAGTAAATGGTAAAGTGCGTTGAAGAGAGTCTTCCTGTGGAGCCATCCCTCTAAAATTAAAAGCATGAGGTATTACCCCCCGTCGTTGTGTGCTTCAGAACAAAACACACACACACACACACACACACAAGTCACTACCCAATACATATTTTAATTTCTGAACTAAAAATGAACCTTGCGCCTAAAATTCCCACAAGATCACTAGTTGCTTATATCTCCACAGACCTGAGTTCAGATAAAAGACGAACGCTGCTTCTATGAGAAGGAAGGTTGTTGTAGGAAATTAATTAAGAGAATTTGAGAACTGTGGGAGAGGGGGAGTGGTGGGGGTTTGGGGGAAGCCACCGAAATGAACAAATAGCCCAAAGTTGTGAATTGGTTTTCTATTTTCCATTGACTGTTGACACGAAGAAAGAATACCATGAGTGTATGTATCCGAGGATGTGCGTGTTAACATGTATGGGTGTCTGTGTAGATGGCAAACCTGTGCACGATTGATGTTGGTACACTCTGCATATGACTAGCTGGCAACTGTCCTCTCATTATGTTTGTTGTCAAGAGTCATTTAATCTTTGAATAAAATATGACTAAAAGCAATAATGAAGCAACAAAAGTTTACACAGCTACTGCTATCACTACCACTACACCTGCTTTTGGCGCTACCATAAACACGAACGCTTACTGTAACATTGATTATATCCATCATAATAACAGTCGTAGGCTATGTACGAATATTGCAATTTAGTCACAGTAATGCAAGTTTGAAACGCCCACCGTCAACACAGTCTTACCTGCAAAACTGCATTGCCTTTCACAGGGGACATATTGTTGTTGACATGAAGACTTATTGCCATGTCTTGCATTTGCTTTTAAAAGCGCCTGATGATTCTTGGATGTTCGTATATTTCACAGTAATATATATGTTTTGAAACCGGTTTGTTTTCAGAACACTGTCTTTTGGTCGAATATCCTCAAATGAGACACTTCATCAACCGCAGAGACTCCTTGTCAGAGGAGAACTTCAGTGTTCGAGATGTGTCAGAAGCTTCTGCCATTGTGAAGGACGCGATTTGGACGAATGAGCAATTCTGAAAGGTTGGAGCGGAAGTTGCCGACACCTACACTTCCGAGTGTCGGGGCACGTCGCACTAAGCAGTGTAGTCTACACAAACACCTGCCATTGGAGACTTCACTGCTTGAAAGATGATGCTGAATTGAATGAAACGAAAGGAGAATATTCACACCAAAATAAGAAATAGGAGAGATAGAAGCTGTAGTCTTCCGCTCCGTGACACTGCCAGTGGCTTTCCTTTCTGAAGCACCCTTTGAGGGACGCTCTTCTTGTCCTCCCCCCCTCCCCCCTCTCCCCCCTCTCCCCTCAAGGAAGGAGAGCCCTCACTAGGAATATCACCCGCCCCCTAACCCCTGAGTAACCCATAGTCTTCCCCATGGCTCCTCAGGTCGTCTCCAATCCCCGTCTTCCCTAACATAAGATTACAAGGCAGTCTAGATTGAATACTCCCACTCCTCCTCCTCCTCCTCCTCCTCCTTGCTGCCCCGAGGAGGCTGTCTTAGCCCCCTATTCAGCAAACCGAGGCTTAACTAGAGCTTCACTGTAAGGATTTCGATTCTAAAAATAGATTGTCAGCATCAGAGTTAAGTGGTGTGTATGATTTGGAGGTTGTTAAAAGTTTAGGCAATTCACAAAGTTATTTCAAAGACTAGCTTAAATTACTTGCATCTAGTAGGTATTGTTTTTAATAGTATACCTCTTTAGTACAGGCAAAGCAGCATGTACAGGAATAAACTCGAAGAGCAAAAAGAGGAAACAAGACGCGATGATAAGAACTCTTATGAATGGCGTTGAAGGTCTCGTTGCGTGACCTCTTTGTGGGGGAGGGGGGGGGGGGGGCGGGACCTTGCTAAGAATAGAGGGGAAGACCAACCAGGTGTCAGGTCACCTGAGACAATTAGGTGATGATGGTAATCATGGCAACTTGATTTAAGGTGCAAATATTTTGGAAATACTGAATATTAGGTACCGGATGTCATGAATATTCAGTAGGATTAATTGGACAAGTTTATACTAAAATTTTACGTGTGCATGTTTAGGAAATCCTGAATATTAGATACTAAGTGTAATGCATATTTGGTAGGGTTGATTGGTTGATCTTATTATTAATATGAATAGATGACGATAAATCTCCCCTTTTGGGTGTATGGACTGCTGCCTTGTGATTTAACGGGCCAGCACGAGACCCACTACCCCAAAACATTGTTTACAGGCAGTCCCACATAGTAAATATGATCAAGTGGGTAACTAGTGGTATGGACAGCTCGCTGCTAAAATTTAGTAATGTTTCTCCGAATAATAATGTCTACATAAATATCTTTCAATAATGCCATCAGCTACAAAGGCTATGAAAACTAGAGTCGTGAGGAGCTTGGTACCGAAATTTGGTAATACAGTTAATGCTTCTCCAAATAAAGATGTGTTTGAATATATTATATCTTTAAATAAAGTCATTGGTCGCAAACGTAAGGAAGAATTTCTAGTTAGCTTATTCAACTTAAATGGTGATGAATAGATACTCATTCGCTGAAATATGTAAAATGACATGTTATTTGATGTCGTGCGAATTTGTAAGATTAAAAGTCACGAAACAGCCCATTGATCGCCTAGTCAGCTTAAACTTTTCTTTAGGATGATGGGAGGTTGGAATGGCTGGGATCTAATACCTAAGATTACCTGCAGGAGGTAATAACACGGGATCAGTCATGCACAGTGTTCAGGACTCCCATTCATTCCCTATCATGGAGACTAATCCCTTTAAAATGCTCGACACCTTTCTGCTGCGTTCACGTGCGTGCCTGAAGTGTTAAGTTTATATAATAACTAGCTGACCAACCCGGCATTGCCTGGGAAAACTCTGATGGACAACCAATAAACTCTCTCTCTCTCTCTCTCTCTCAAGTATGAAGTTTAGGCAATGAGTTGAGCGTGCTATTGAGGAGGAATAAGTAGACGCAGATGAAAACGATTAAGAGTAATTAGTAGTCAAATTTTTTTTGTTACTGAACAGAATTAAATGTTTATCAGGAGCATTATAGTGGTATATGGTTAAATAGAATATTACATCTAATGTCTATTTTTGTTAAGGGAGTGGTGATTGTAACAAAATCGTCAGAGCATCTTGAGGAACAAAATCTACAGTAGATTTAGTGATCAGATTTTGAAAGAAGTCCAGTTCTGGATAAGGGACCCATGGTGGTTTGGGGCACGGCGGATCTTTGGATTGCGCAGCCTTGGTGGAGGTTTACCATCTTTCAATGCTCTTTTTAATAGCTAGAAAGAGTTTTACGCTATTTTTTTCACGGATATTAGATCTTGTAGCTTGCATGAACTTTGACCCATTATAAGTCAATTTAATTTTGAAGCTTATTTAAACAAATCTTTATTGTGCACCTTTGAACTCAATGTACTTCATGTTTGTTTTTCCAGTTACTGATGTTTTTCAATTCCTGATCATAATTTTCCAGTTACTGGTCATACTTTCCCAGTTATTGATCATATTTTTTAATTTACTGATCATACTTTTCCAGTTACTGGCCATATCTTTAAGTTACTGATCAAACTTTCCAGTTACTGATAATTTTTTCCATTTACTGGTCATATTTTGCAACTTCCTGATTTTTTAAAAATTACTGATCATACTTTACCAGTAACTGGTCGTATTTTCCAGTTACTGATAATATTTTTCCGTTACTGATCATATTCCAGTTACTTATCATACTCCAGTTACTGATCATGTTTTTCCAGTTACTGAGCATATTTTCCAGTTAATGTTCATATATTTCCCGCTAGCGATCATCCTTTTCCAGCTGATGGTCTCTGAGCTTATGCAACACAACGTTAGGTACCCACTTTGTAAATAAGCTTCCAGCATCTTTCATAATCTTCCCAGCTCGGCATGTCCCACGTCTCCTAAACGTCTTGACTCTTGTACTTACGAATTCCTTTCTAATTGATGCTAAGCTTGTGAGCAGCAACTCGGCGTAACCCGTGTTTACTTGTTGAGTTGTTCTTGTTTTTAGATTAAGGCCAGCACGGACCTTGTCGTTTTTTTATACTGCCTGAGCCAGCCACATTCGGCTTCCTGTGGTGTCTACTGAACCACCTACTTCGTACTGTCGTAGAGTGACTATCTCTACTAAATCACTTTCTACTATAGGAGATTCACATCAACCGTGCATTTGATGTCTAGGTCAGTCCCTTACGACGCTCCTGATTGGCTGTTGATTAGCCACTCGCAGGGGTTAGAAACTCCCAGTCTCTCGAGAGAGTTCACACAGGCAGGATGTATGTTCCACCTCTCTTGAGGGATACGTCTTTCAAAAGTATCCCTCAGGAGACATGGAACACACATCCTGCCTATGTGAACTCTCTCGAGCGATTCCAGCCCTGCGATTGGCTTATCAACAGCCAATCTGGAGCGTCGTCAGGGACGGTCCTAGACATCAAATGCACGGTTGATGTGAATCTACCATAACTCATCATCTTCTTGTTGTCTTGGGATGACCAGTTCCTTTCAATGTAGGGCTGCACGTGTGCCCTATGATTCTCTAACTGTACTTCATTAACTTCAAAGTCATCGGTTTCTGGGCCTCGTAGCTTCGTGCACTTCAAGGTTTTGAAATCCTCCCTTTTTCCTCTGAGCTCCGATTCCTGCAAGGCCCCCAACAAGTGTTTCTTTGATAAAGAATGAGGCCGTATATATACGGGTATGATTGAATTCTTCTTCCTCTGCATGTGATTAGATTATTCAGCTCAAAAAGGCGTTAGTTTGGGTAATATATGATTGCTTCGTCAGCTCGAAGGAACGAGGACCCAGAGTAAATTCAGATCAAATAAGTAGGTTTAAAGATCCTAAACTCCAGAAATTAAATCATCTGAATGAAAACCATTACCCACGTATCAGTTGATACAGAATCAACATTGTCATTCAGTAACAATAAAACAATGATTTGATTCTCCCCAAATTCCAGAAATTGAATAATTTGAATGAAAAGTATGACCCACGTATCAGTTGATGCAAAATCAAGTTTCATTCCGTAACAATAACACAAGACAAATGGATGTTTTCCTCCCTAATCGCCATAAATTGAATAATCTGAATAAAATACACTAACCACATATATCACCTGATGCAGAATCAAGATTGCCATCCACTAATAACGTTTATAAACAGGTTATACAGCGCATGTCGTCTGGATAATATGATAATTATTATTAATGTCCACATTTTTCAGGAGTAGTATCGTTGACGTAAACTGGATCTCGGTGTTCAAGTGTGCACAGTCAAGAACAGGTTTTTTATTTATTTTTTTTTTTTTAAGGTTCCGGTCTACAGCCTTTAGGCTTTAGCTGGTGTACAGTATACACATTTATTCTGGGTCCTCCAAAAGGTCAGGGGATATCACGTAAATAATCGTATTTAATTATGGTGAATTTACTTATGTCTATGTGTTTTCCTTAGGAAAAAATGTGTTTTCATAATAGATTCGGTTAGATATCACGTAAATACTCGTATTCACTCAGGGTGAATTTACTTATATTTGTGTTTTCGTAATACTCCAAGCGTCCTAGTTTCCATCACTATTTATTTTGCATATATATATGTGTAATATAATACCCCTTGTGGCATTGTTCACATTACTGTTTTGATGTATGCATAATACTCATTGTTTACTTCACTAAATATGTTTGTAACACAACATATGTATATGTGTTCATGTGCTCCATGTGGCCTTGTTCACTTCACTATTTGAATGTGTATGTATATGTCATATGTATGCACATAATACTTCGCAGTCACAGACTGCTCAGGAGTGCCACTTTGCCCCTTAAGTCACTGGCACCTAAAAGGACGTAGGATCTCTCTCCCTTACCTCTAACTTCAGGACTTCATTGTTGGGACTCCTGTAGGTGGTGATGCAGAGGTGAGCTGTCATGTTTCTTTCCTCGGGGAGGTCGAAAGTGCAGCACTTCCTGAATATCCTGAGGGGCACGCCGCAGGCCAAGCACTCGTAGGGCGTGTAAGAAGCCCCTTCGCGCCTGCTGCAGGGCGTGGGATTGTCCGTGAAGGCGCGAGAGAGCCCTCCGCTGGAGGAGGTGGGCGAATAATATGCGTTAATGTAACCCAGGTAAAAGGCAGGATACGTCTCCAGACCTAACATGGCAGTGGTGGTCTCCTGCTCCCTACGTCTGCTGTCTCCTACTCCTCCTCCTCCTCCTCCTCCTGCTCGTCCCCCTTCCTCCTTTCTCAGCCCCTAGACGCCCTCTTGAGTAGTGTACCTCTCTACACGCACACAGACACACACAAACGCAGAGTTTCTGTTATCGTGGTGGGGAGGCAAAACCTTGGCGTTTGGCGTCTGGAATCCCGTTTTCTATGACACTTTATGGAATGGATCTCCTTGGGGGAAGTGACCCGAACTTCCTAACTTCGAAAATCCTGAGTTCGCATTTAACCGTTGTCTCGGTTTCTCTATTTCGATGGGGGTAACTTAATTAAGGCTTCTTTTCCGTGTTATTTTTCTTCTTCTTTTTCCCTCCTCCTCCTCCTCCTTCCCCTCTTTCCGTACACGTCACTCCTCCTCACTTCTACGTCTTTGCCAAGGCCTTCTTAGGCCTCTTCCATTCAGGTTCCAATTGCATAACTTCACTAGATATTTTATCTCGGTCTAGAGTCTCAGTGGCCCAGGAGATGGCAACGCTGCGTCGTATTTTCTCTCTCTCTCTCTCTCTCTCTCTCACTATCGACGGCTGAAATATCAAACCACAACTTGGATTCTGTTACAGATTCCTATTATACAAATGCGTGCTTCCCTTCTCTGGGTGTGTATGTGTGTGTGTGCGTTTGTTTGTGTTGTCAACATTCAACATGCGAGATTCATTTCAGATGCATTGCTCAGTTGTTGTTGTTGTTGGTGGTGGTGTAAAATATAACGTTTATATGAACGTAAATCACTTACTTCATTTACGTTTATATTGACTTCATGCAAATTTAGTCTTCTATACACAAGAGAACGCACACGCTTAAATAAAGTTGTATACATCTGTTATTGTTTTATATGCACATCATATATGTAATAGTTCATCACTGGAGCAAACTTTACTGTGTAGAATTTGAAACGTCTTATATTGTGTGTTTGGGATTCCACCGTTCCTTGTCCTTCAACAAAGGGAATTGGAATAAAGGTTGCGGGTCAGTCAGGTCTAGGTCAGCGGTTATCTCTTCATTACATATGGCAACACTGAGGTAACATATTTATCCATTTCTGTTTTGTTTGACTCTTATCAAGATAGAAACATACGGGTGGCTTCCAGTGAAATTTTTTGCAAGGGGTTGGTTGTGGGCCAAGAAGGACATATTTAGATTTTTTATGACAAACATATATTTGTTAGAACAAAAGTGAAAATAGGAGGTAGGAAAGATTCAGAATGGGGTTGAATGTTATGAAATAACTTGAGTTTGGTATTAATGGCATAAGAATAACATTGACATAGAATGTGGATGAGCAAGTTTTTTGGAAAAAATGCTGAGAAGTGATGTGGATGCACTTGGATTATATATAGAATAAAATGTGAATAGTCAGATAGCCAGGTAAAATTTATAGAATATAGTCTTCATTGGTAAAGTGACCATTTTGAAGGATACTTTAATGCAGATGATATAAGTGCCATGGTGAAGATAAGAAAAGGTATAAAAAGTTCAGATAGTTATTCTGAACTTTTTATACCTTTTCTTATCTTCACCAGGGCACTTACATTAATACCCTGTGTTATGGTGGCGATAGAATAGTTGAATTGCTGACTAGGATGTGGAAGGTATGTTTGTATGAGGGAAAGGTTTCGGAGGAATGGTTGATAGGGATAGTTACCCCTTGTACTTGTTTTAAAGGGATATGTGAGAATGAAAGGCTTACTGGGAAATAATATTAATGAATATGACCTACGTACTATCCATATCAGGGACCACGAGTCATTGTTTTTCTAAAATGTCTTTCAAACTAATTATCTGATCGAAATGGCACTTTGACACAGTGTACAAGACACCTCTCACTACTTTTGGTAATATATAATATAGTGCATTGTCAAATGGTGTTAGTTAAGGTGTGTTTACGCATGACTTTTAAAGGCAAAGTCGCTTGAGTCAGCAGGACTAAAATACAGAATCGAACGTCCGCTATCCACCATCCCTTTCCTCTCCCTCCCTCCCTCCTTCCCTCTCTCTCACGCTTTCTTTATCGCTGTTTTTCTCATCTCTCCCCCACAATACCTCTCTGAAATTTACAATATGCAATAAAATACCGTTTTCCATGATATTTTTCAATACCAGCGGATAATTGGTGGGTTCATAATGAGAAGGGTAGCGAGGTTTGACGTAACGACCATAATGGCTAAATTTTCCCAACGTTTTCTGTTTATGGCAAGGGCAAGAGAGAGAAGGTCTACCCAAATGGGGTGGAGTTGTCTCCCACCTCGGGTAACTACGTAGGCGATGATGTATCTTATAGGTAACTGCTCAAGGTCATTTTCTTTTACGGCAATTCACTCGCAGTAAGGAGGTAGAGAAAGCTCTGCCTACTTGGGGGATTTTTTGGGGAAGTGAGCAGACCTCATCTTTCTCTAGGCTGTGGTTAATAGTATCTTTAGCATGTCAGGTAATACTGTATTGTCTGCCGGCTGCCGCATATACGAAATGGAGAAACTTGACAATAAGTTAAAGATTAATCTCAATAGGTAAGTGAATCTTCATAAAACACACGCAAAAAAAGCACACGCATATTGGTAAATCAGTCAGTCAGTCTAATCTGACCCTCAAATGTTATCTATTACTTTGTCTCTATCTCACCCTTGGAGTATATATAATATATATATATATATATCTATATATATATATATATATATATATATATATATATATATATATATACTTTGTTTATTTATATTTATTTATTTATCTATATGTATATGTATCTATAGCAGTGTCTCACCATTATCCAATCAATAATTACTACACTCGTTTTAGTAATGAGGTCGTTATCTATACAAAATATATATTTGTAAAATAACAAAATTGTCATTCGTCATTTTTTACTATTACTTAACAGATTAAGAATATTATTATTAATTTTTTTTTTTTTTTTTTTACTGCAGGCTTCTGTACATATTCTGCCCACACAGGCCATGTGATAGCGTAACAGACGTCATGGGTATTAAGACAAGAGCAGTGCTAATTATATACTGGGTTGTAGGTTAAACTGTGTGATTAAATTTTAGCCACCTTATCTTACCAGCTCGTGGTCAACGCGTCGATACAAGGGTTAAAGGATTTAAGAGATAGTGATATTAGGTACGACATTATATATACTGGGTGAATAGGTTGAAGGTCATACGCTCTTTAGTCTACTCCCATTTATAACTTAAGTAAATACAATAACAATAAATAAATGAACATTGAATTTAAACCAACATATTTTAACATCCAATATTACTCAGTATGATATAATAGATACGGGTAGGGGGGCCAGAGACGGTGAGGCCAGGAGAGTGGGTTGAGGGAGGGATGGGGAGGGGGAGGGAAAGGGAGAGAGGTAGGGAGGGATGGGATGGGGATAAAGGACTTTCGAATGTGTAGGTTGGTGATGCTTGGCAACACCATGTAAGTCAAGAGTTAAACGCCTTAATTAACACCATTTGACAGTGAAATATATTACCAAAAATTAGCAGGAGGTGTCTTGTATGTTGTGTCAAAGTGCCATTTCGATCAAATGATTAGTTTGAAAGATATTTGAGAAAAACGATGACTCCCGGTCCCAGAAATCTGGATAGTAGAAGGAGTACTAAAGGGTTTTATGTTACTGAAATAGTGAGATAGATGGCAAATCTTCATAGCAGAAAAGTTAAGTTAATATTAGTTTTCCCAGACCACTGAGCTGATTAACAGCTCTCCTAGGACTGGCCCAAAGGATTAGATATTTTTATGTAGCTAGGAACCAATTGGTTACCTAGCAACGGGACCTACATCTCATTGTGAGATCCGAACCACATTATATCGAGAAATAAATTTCTATCACCAGAAATAAATTCCTCTGGTTCCGCGTTGGCCGAGCCGAGAATCGAACTTCGGTCCACCGGATTGGTAGTCGAGCGCGAAATCCAATCGTCCAACGAGGAACTGCTTCATAGCATAGGAGCAGTGTGGGTTTGTATAGGAAGAGGTTACGGTGATGACATTTTTGTTTTGAGTTGTTGTATGAGAGTAAAGGATTTGTATGCCAGTGAAGGAGTTATATGAGAGTAAAGGAGTTGTATGACAAGTAGAAACTCATGATATAGCAGTAGTAGATATCTGTACCCAAAATATCAACATTGATTTTGACTTTGCGTAGCACAGATTTTGTGGTATTTATGGGTCATGCTGTTTACTTTCATGGCTCAATTTGTGGAGAGTTTTTATTTAAGGCAGGTAACCTATGTGGTTACCTTTCTGTTGCAATGTTTGTGTTGCAATGTTTAGGGCACTCCTCACCAAGAAGTCCCGGCTTCAAATAATGAGGGAGCCGGAACGCTTTAGGCAGGTTCCGATAAGACAGTTTGTAAACCCTATTGTGCTACTGAATAGCAAAGCAGCAAATGTACCTGGTTGTTTGTTAGCTGTAGTGGGTCATATCCAGGGTGTAGAAGTGTTTGGGGCTGGCAACTATGTCATAAAAAAGACTTATTGACAACCTCACAGAACCACAGGAGCTTTCTCTTTGTGTTTCATTTCATGCAAACTCGTTTCCTGTTTGTTACTTTTTTTTTGTAAGATGATATCCTGAAGATTTCTTGAGAGTCAAAATTGAATTGAACATAATATTCATTTAGAAAGGTGAATGAAATTTGATTCCCCTCTTTTTTTAAATATCGAATCTGGACAGTACAACGTTAGTGTAACATGCATATCAATAATGATAGGAATATTACGACGGATTCATTTCAGAGATAAAAAAAAATAAAAGAACACAGATTGGTCATTGAAATTTACTTTTGCTAGAGAGTGCAAGTAGATTCCTTATGTAGGTAGGTCATATTTGAACCAAAAGATGCAAGCCAAATTTAAAGAAACAATGAATATGATACAGTAAGCTTTGATAGTACATTAATTGAATACCCATCCCAGAAAAGGTTCCTACTTCGCTGTTAAGGTTAGAGGGAAGTAAAATATGATATAGTAAAGTGTGCTTGTAAATTAATTATATACCCCACCCCAATTCGCCTAAAGGTTGATTAAAGGAAAAATAAATATAGTAAAACGTGCTTGTAATTTAATTATATACCCCAACCCACTGCACCTAAAGGTTGATTAAAAGAAAAATAGATATGATATAGTAAAGTGTTCTGATAAATTAATTATATACCCCATCCCACTGCACCTAAAGGTTAATTAAAGGAAAAATAAATATAGCAAAATGTGCTTGTAAGTTAATTATCTAACTCAGCCCCTTCACAGAAAGGTTGATTAAAGGAAAAATAAATGTAATGTAGTAAAGTATGCTTGTAAAGTAATTGGGACAGCAAAAAAATTCGTGTTCATACATAAAAAAAAAACAGGTACATGTAAAGTCCAAGTCTGAAAGAGCATAAATCACCACACAGTCAACAACAACAACAACAACAAAAGCAGTGACCACAATATGTCCTTCTTGCACGGACAGTCACTGGCTCAAAAAACCTTATTCTTAATTTCACTTTTAGTGCGTTTTGTCTTTTCGGAAACCGTCGTTCCCTACATACCACGACAATATGTCCTTCTTGCATAGAAAGCAAGCCACTGGTCACGAAACTTTATATGCACTGTTAGTTTTTTTTTTTTATCTGTCATTCCCTACAAACCGCTTCAGTGTGTCCTTCTTGCACAGAAACCCACTGATTACAAAACTTTAAATTCACATTTAGTTCCTGTATCTTTTAGGAAGTCGTCATTCCCTTACATGACAGAACACACAAACACACACACGCACAAAAACGCGTATCAGACGAACTAATTGGCACTTAGGAGCCGCCCCTCCACCCCAAAACCCCGCACTCGTGCAGAAGGTCTGAGCGAACTGAACACACACACACTCACAATATATTTCCAACCGCGTTCTTCGTCAGAGCCACAGAGAGTGAGGGAGGAAGAGAATCGTACTTGGTATAAGCAAGGGCTCCCTTGACAGAGGCGGTTCTGGTGGAAGCCTTCAGTGTGTGTGTGTGTGTTTGTGTGTGTGTGCGTCACACTTGTAACATACACACACACGCGCGCACGCACGCATTCCCGAGACACCCAAAACCGCGATGCTTCTGAAGAGGGAACTTGAGACCTCCAGCTGGTGACACCCAGCCGGTTTCCAGACGGCTGACTGGCTAGCTAGCTAGCACAAGCTTTCTCTCTCTCTCTCTCTCTCTCTCTCTCTCTCTCTCTCTCTCTCTCTATACCCGAAGGATCGGTGACCCTTTCTTTTTTTAACCCCGTGAGACCCGTCTGTGTCGTATTTAGTGTCAGAGGCCGTTCGTTGAGGTTGATTTTTGGTTTTTATTTATGTTTTTTATTCTTTTCTAAAGGACCACCATTGGTGGTTTGCGTGAGGTCTTGCCTCTGAATTGAAAAATAGTAATGGATGTTCAGTAACTTTTCATATTTATTAGAAGTTGCGGGGAATTGTATAATAATTCTATTGATGGAATTGTAGTAATATTAACCAGAACCTTGATGCAGAATAATCTGTGATAACTTTGGTTTTGGAGCACTTTCATAAAAACCGACAAGCACTCAAAATCAAACTAGAGTGTTTGATTTTCAATTTTAAGATTTTACGAAGACAGTCCGTGGTAATGTCTTGTTTTGACGAGAATTTTTTTTTTTCACATTTTGGTAAATTCTAGGGAGTTTTTTTTTTTTTTTTTTTTTTTTTTTTAATAGCTTTATGATACTTATGCCAACATTTTGTGCTGTTTTATGAAGCAGTTTTAGTATACATCCACAGTCGAGAAATTGCTTGGGTGTGTTTTTACAGGTCACATCGACCAGACGTTTCGTGATTACGCTAAAAATGTCAATGCTTCATTTTTTTACAGTAACTGAGGTACTGCCATGAGTAATTAATTACGAGACTATTAATTTTATGTGTATGTGTTCATTTTCATCAGCATCTTACAGAGTTCTCTCGGTTATTGATCTTTTTCACTTGTTTTTTGGATTCTTCTTCTTCACCAATATATTACGGTTCTTCTCCTGTCGTTTTTATTATATTCCATCATTTAGGGAGGTTACAGATGATGATGATGATGATGATGATAATAATAGGGATTTATTATTTATCTATTATTTTATATTTTTTAAAAATGTCGTAGGAGGTCTTCCCTTTCATCCCCAACTTCTACTTCTTGTCGGGAGCCTCTCTGAGGATCATCGGCTCCCTACCCCCTCCCTCCCTCCCTCCCCGGCTCCAGGCTCCAAATTCCAGCTCCGAGCTTCCTCGTGACTCCAGAGGTTTTCCTCACGACAATGCTTTAGTCGGTCGCTTTCGTCTTTGCCGTATTAATCCTGCGTAATCTTCCTCGCCGGTGAGGTTAAGAGTGTAACGTTAAAGGGGGGAGGGGGAAGGAGTAGGGGAAGAAAGAGAGAGGGAGGAGAAGGTGGGTAGGAGGAGAGAAGAAGAGGACGTGAGAGAGTACAAATATATTAACAGGTTTTTCAGCTTAAGAAAAGAAGGCAAATGAAATTAGGGGGTAAAGTCATGAGGTGGAGGAGAGAGAGAGAGTACTCACACACACACACACACATATATATGAATATATATATATATATATATATATATATATATATATATATATATATATATATATGTGTGTGTGTGTGTGTGTGTATTATTAAAAATTTCTTATACTGTGGGTTGGCTATAGGGAAAGAACAGCAAAACAGCCACTACCGTATTCATATAAATATATATATAATAATATATATAGTTGGAGCGTATGTGAAACAGCTAATAAGTAAAACATCCACAACGTTAGTCGTTTAAACACATACACAGAAAACTTATCAGCAGCTCGTCCAGCCCCCAACAAAGACCGCGACATTCAGGCTTATCTTGCACGCATTCTCGTCCTTCCTTGGTATTAATTAAGGGCCTTCCTGTCCAATAGCTCTTTCAAATCATCTTTCAAAACCTTTCTAGGTCTTTCTGTCCTCATGAGTCACTTCCACAACCGTTCTTAACCTTGCACTAACCTCTCTCTCCTTTCTCGTGTCATTCATTACTTAAGGTTCGTTGCGGCGTGCCTTCGGCTCCTAACTGCAACCCCCCTTTCGTTTCTTTTACTGTACCTCCTTTGATATTTTCTTTCTTCCATCTTACTTTCCAACCTCTCCTAACAATTGTTTCATTGTGGCAACTACGAGGTTTTCCTTCTGTTTCACCTTTCAAGCCTTTTTACTGTTAAGTTTCGTTTCAGCGCTGCATGAACCTCGTAGGTCCCAGTGCTTGGCTTTTGAACTAAGTTTTATGTTCAGTTTAATACAGAACTGCGTCAGTTTCAGTTATCTTCACTTGCCGCTTTTATTCTGAGAACCATTTGTTCATTAACCTCTCTCTCTCTCTCTCTCTCTTTCCTACAGCTATACCCATTGATCAATTTTCCTTCGCCTCAGTGGCGTGATCGGTATGGTCTTGACCTGCCACCTCGGTAGCCGCGAGTTCGATTCTCGGGTATTCCACAGAGGGGGTTAGAGATGTGTATTTCTGGTGATAGAAGTTCACTCTCGACATGGTTCGGAAGTCACATAAAAGCCGTTGGTCCCGTTGCTGAATAACCACTGGTTCCATGCAATGTCAAAACACCATACAAACAAACAAACAAACAACCTCACCTTTTCTTTGATCTTCCTACCACCCGTTCGTTGTTTTTCTTCGTTCTCCCCTCCCTTATATGCATGTAGTGTGAACATATATACGAACTACGTGCTCACTCGATTTTGACAGTTTAAAACAGTACCGGATCATTTTTCTTTTTTTTCGAAGTCCACATTCTCTTGCGTCATTCAATACTCATAAGAAGAAGGAAGCCCTTGGCTAGCACTTGGTAGGCTGCAGAAGAGGGTCGTCAGCCGTCGAAATTTTCATTTGTATTTTTGTCACTTCGCTGTTTTGGATTTTTGTTTACATTTCCTTTTACACTTGGTAGTACTATATTATGGTTTCTCAGGTAATTAATATGATACGTCAGACTGCTTATTGTCTTGCATATAATTCATCTTAACTATTAGTGTATGTTTCCTCAGGTAATTAAAATGATGCGTGAGAATAATCTAGTATATAATTAATTTTAACCAGGAGTGTATGGTTTCTCAGGTAATTAAAACAATGCGTCAAAATGTTTATTTTCTTGTATATAATTAATCTTAACCAGTAGTGTATGGTTTCTAAGGTAATTCTAATGATGCGATAATAAGTTTATTTTCTTGCATATATTCATCTTAACTATTAGTGTATGGTTTCTCAGGTAATTAAAATGATGCGTGAGAATAATCTTGTATATAATTAATTTTAACACAGGAGTGTATGGTTTCTCAGGTAATTAAAATGATGCGTCAAAGTGTTTATTTTATTGTATATAATTAATTTTAGGCATTAGTGTATGGTTTCTCAGGTAATTAATGTGATGCGTCAGAATGTTTATTTTCTTGTATATAATTAATCTTAACCAGTAGTGTATGGTTTCTCGGGTAACTCTAATGATGCGACAGAATAATCTTGTATATAATGAATTTTACCAGTAGCGTACGGTTTCTCAGGTAATTAAAATAATTCGATAGTAAGTTTATTTTCTTGTATATAATTAATTTTAACCAGTAGTGTATGGTTTCTCAGGTATTTTAAATGCGTCAGAATATTTAATTTCTTGTAATGTATCTTAACCTGAGTCCCTGAAATTACTCATGGTAGTTATTGGATAAAGACTTAGCACATTGTTTTGTTATTTTCATTGTCTAGCAATCATAATAGGCTTTCGTTTTAATGATAATCTGTGGCATGTAAATTACCATTCTGCTGTTTTAATGTCTTTAGATGTAACATAGAATTAGAAAGGCGTAACAATATATCTTGAAATGTTCTCATTTCTTTAATGACAGTACAGTTTGGTGTTGCAGATGATGTTTGTGCAATAAATAATCATTCTCTCTAGCCAGGGTTTCCAGGTTTGTAACTAACAATGAAAAACGCTTTATGTGTATGAAGAGTATCTATGATGCTTGGAGAAGAGTTTTTTTTTTTCTTCAAAACAATATATAATATTTACACAATATGAACACTACAAATTAACAAAGTATAAAAAACAAAAATGGGTTAACATAGATTCCTTACACCAGGGGTGGCCAGACTTTTGAATTCCGAAATCTACTCTAAAAGACTGAAACTCTTTTACGATCTACCATACTATATAATCACGTATTATTACGTGGGGAAAAAATTCAAATATCGCCATAGTACGATAAAACAAACATTCATACACACACACACATATATATATATTATATATATTATATTATATATATATATATATATATATATATTTATATATACATATATATAAATATATATATAGATATATATATATATTATATTATATATATAATATATATATATATATATAATATAATACATTATACACACTGCCTTTACACCAACACAAAAAGGGACAAGGTTGACATCCTATTTAGGAGCACATCTTAAAGAAAACACTGTAAAGATACTACGCTTTAAACAATGAAGCCATTCAATTACAATTAAAATTTATAATAGATATATTTCTTCGGAAAGTAGTACAACAACAAAAGCAACGCCACATCTTCGTTTGGACGTTGTTTGAATTGATGAGGTTTCTTCAGTACTTGGAAGGTATTTTCCTCCTGGTTTAACGTTTTTTATCCTTTTTTTTTATTCCTTCCTTATCCATTTTTATGCGTATTTGTCAGCTATATACTGTACCTTAATTATATTTGTTTATTATTTCTACCGTCAGCTAGGATTGATTGACTGATTTGTGGCTAATAAAAGTGGCGGCGTCATAACATCTCCCCTCAGATAGAAGGTTTCATTCTACTATTTTCCACTTCATCGTCTTAGGTTTTCAAAATTTGGTCAGGGGATGATTCTACCTTTGCAATCGTTATTGATATTTAGCCTTACCGGCCAATTGCCTCTCTCCCTTTAAAAGAAAAATGAAGAGAAAATACATTTCAGGTACTGAAGAGTAGAAATGACTACGCCTGCTGACGTCAGCTGTTTTGGAGTGCTGACGTTGCTGCTACTTCTGCTAACAGTATTACATATCTTTTAAAACCTTCCTGTTGTTCCAGGGTATTTTAAAGACACTTTCATTCCGTTTTAGCTTTTTAGTAAGTTTGTCCGTCTGCACTTTTCCTGTCCGCCCTCAGATCTGAAAAATCGCTGATGCTAGCAGGCTGCAAATTAGGTATGTTAATCATACACCCTCCTGTCGTCAAACATACCACATTGCAGCCCTCTAGCATCAGTAGATTTTATTTTAAGGTCAAAGTCAGCCATGATCACGCGTCTGGCACTTCTGTAGGTGCCAAAAACACAAGCCACCACGGCTTGTTTATTGGACGTCACTGATAAGTAAATAGTAAGATTTTTTTTTTTTCGAGGGAGTTTAATTATGAGTTTGTGCAGCCATATTGTTTTCTCTTCGTGACCGTAGCTGAGTTGGGAAGGAGAGGATTATGTGATGCCAGGGGTTTCTTTCGGTTCTCCACGTGTTTTCTCTGTTAATCTGGTGTTTAAACTGCAAATTGCCTTGGACTTTCCAGTTGCCTGTTCGGTGGAGCCACCCCCCTTTTTTTTTTCTAGCAGTAAGGTAAATCAGAATACTTATAGATCGGGACCACAGTAGAGTGCCTGGTGGCATCTGTCATCCTCCGTTACCTGCCTAAAAGCGCCTCTCAGTGGCGTGGTCGGTATGGTCTTGGCCTGCCACTTCGGTAGCCGCGAGTTCGATTGTCGGGTATTCCATTGAGGTGTGAGGGATGCGTATTTCTGGCGATAGAAGTTCACTCTCGACGTGGTTCGGAAGTCACGTAAAGCCATTGGTTCCGTTTCTGAACAACCACTGGTTCCATGCAACGTAAAAGCACAGTACAAACAAACAAACAAGTTACCTGCCTAAGTCACAGACAGGTGCGCCATTATTTACGGGGAGGGGCGGAGGGGAGAGTCTCCCTTAGACCTAACTGTCTTCCTTTAATGGCTAAGTAGACTTAGCCAACGTCTACGGGATTGAAGCTCCCTTGCGGGACATAAGCATTTGTTTTTGGGAGCCCTATTCCAGTTGATAAACCTGAAACAGACGGTATTGAGCTTATCACCCACCTAAATGAAATTGCTATTTACTTTTTGAAGGACGATGAAATGTTTGTTATAATTGCAGGAGCCATTGTTTGTGCCTTCATTTTGGCATCCGTTATTTGAAACTAAAAATGAATGGGCTGAGAGAATCCATCTTTTTCCATCCAAAATAGATTTTTAGTTTTCTGTAAAAAAAAAATAAAAAAGCCGAGATCGCTGTTTGTTTGTCTGTCCGTCCGCACTTTCTCTGAAAACGTAGTAAATTGCAGCCCTCTAGCCTCAGTAGATAATATTTTATTCAAGGTTAGATTGATTCATGGTTGTGCGTCTGGCGCCGCTATAGGTGCCAACAACACAGTCCACCACTAGGGCCGTGGCTGAAAGTTTATTGGGCCACGGCTGAGAGTTTCATGGGCCATTGCTGAGAGTTTCTAACAGCATTATATGCTGTACAGAAAACTCGATCGCGCCGAACAAACTTTTACGCATTTTTACTTGTTAATTGTAGTCGAAAGCCGCTACTTATATATATATATATATATATATATATATATATATATATATATATATATATATATATATATATATATATATATATATATATATATATATATATGTATATGTATGTATATGTATATACACATACAGAGCAAGTTCTAGATTAAACGGGGTCTTGCCTTCACGATAAGATTCTAAGTTAACGTTGAATTCATTTAATAAACTGTTATGTGCACTTATTAGTTTACCTGTCAAAACACAGATGGCAGCATTTAGCAGGTAGTTCATATTTCCAGATGCTGCTCTCCCGTAAGGGGGGTTGTGGGTGTTAGTGCTGTCAGTGTACCCCACTCGGTGTACTGTAGGAATAACTTGAGGGTCTTCGCTGCAACCCCTTCCATTCTTTTTACTGTACCTCCGTTCGTATTCCCTCCCCCCGGCCCCCGATCTTACTTTCTCTCCAACTTCTCATGACAATTGTGTCATAGTGCAACTGCGAGGCTTGCCTAATGTTACACCTTTCAACCCTTTCTACTCTCAGTTTCCCTTTCAGCGCTGAATAACCTCGTAGGTCCCAGTGTGTGGCCTTCGGCCTGAATCGAATATTCCAATTCCTGATGCTTCTCGAATTTTTTAAAAAATATATTCCCATTCCTGATACTTCTTGAATTTTTTAAAATTCGGCCTAAATCTTATATTCCAATTCCTGATGCTTCTCGGATTAAAAAAAATATATATTCCCATTCCCGATGCTTCTTGAATTTTTAAAAATTCGGCCTAAATCTTATATTTTAATTCCTGGCGCTTCTCGAATTTTGCAGAATTCGAAAGGAGACATTTCACAAAATGTCTACCACAAACGGTATTGATTTTGACGGCCGCCATTGCTTTTCTGTTTTACGTTTTACCTATTCTTTTCCTTGTGCGGGGAACTTAGCTACTGTAGGGTGGGTTTCGTAAGGCTTCCTGGCGCCGTAAGGTGTCACGGAGAGTGTTTTAGGCTTCTCTCAGACGTTCACGGTTTTTTCTTCACTTTTGTGGAATTTTGACCATTTTTTTTTATCCCCCCCCCCCATAGTATCAAATATTAAACACTAAACTTTGCACAGCGATGGTGTGTGTAATTGTATTATGTATGAGAATGTGTATTTATATGTGGATATATACACTTTTGTGATGTACATGCACAAATTCTAGCGCGTATTAATATGTATGTTGATTTAGATGACTGTATTTTTTGTTCAAAAGATTCATTAATTCCTTTCCTGGTTGTTTGAATGTGTTAAATCTTCATGCTCTCATCTCGCGCGAGCGCGCCACTTACGGAACATGGCTGTACAGATTAATATATAATATATATTATATATCTATATATATATATATATATATATCACGCTAAAATTGTTGACGTTAGTGTTATGGCGTACATACAAACATTGACCGATTTCGACGAATATAAGAAACAGTTTGTACTAAATAAATTTCAATGAATAAGTGACCACATTTAGTAATTAAAAAACAATAAACAATTGAATTAACTAATAATTTCTCTTACCTCGAATTCGTAGGGTTCGTTGAGTCCCAAAACGATCGGCATCAGGACCATGACTGCGGTGTCGCCTCGCGCCAAAACAGAAGACGATCGGGCGGGAAAATCAGGTTGGTGATCGTGCCCTTTCGCTTTTTCACACAGTCCAGGGGACACGCGCTCGCACACGCACACACACGTCGAAGTACACACTTAGTAGATGAATGGACAGCTAGGTCGACTTGATAGGTTTGGACAGACTTGATAGATTTGGACAGACTGATTTTAGAGACTTAAACAGACAAACTGACTCTAGACACACGTGGACAGACTTTTGCTGATTCTACAGATTTGGACAGTTGACAGAAGTGGACAGACAGACAGACTGACTAATTTGATACACTTGGACAGACAGACTGATTGAAATTGACACACTTGGACAAACAGACTGAGTAGACTGACTGAATTTGACACGCTTAGACAGACTGACGGAACGAATTTGACACTCTTGGACAGATAGATAGACTAACTGAATTTGACACACTTGGACAGAAAGACAGCGAATTTGACACACTTAGACAGACAGGCTGACTAATTTGACACAGTTGGACAGACAGACAGCGAATAGGACACACTTAGACTGACTAAATGAATTTGACACACGTGGACAGACAGACTGAGCAAATTTGACACACTTGGACAGACAGACTGACTGAATTTGACACACTTGGACAGACAGACTGACTAATTTGACACAGTTGGACAGACAGACAGAGAATTGGACATACTTAGACTGACTAAATGAATTTGACACACTTAGACAGACAGACAGCAAATTTGACACACTTGGACAGACTGACTGACTGAATTTGACACACTTGGACAGACAGACTGACTGAATTTGACACACTTGGACAGACTGACTGACTGAATTTGACACACTTGGACAGACAGACTGACTGAATTTGACACACTTGGACTCAGACTGACTAAATGAATTTGACACACGTGGACGGACAGACTGAGCAAATTTGACACACTTGGACAGAGAGTCAGACTGACTGAATTTGACACACTTGGACAGGCAGTCAGAGCGAATTTGACACTCTTGGACAGACAGTCAGACTGACTGAATTTGACACACTTGGACAAACAGACTGGCTGAATTTGACACACATGGACAGATAGACTGAGCGAATTTGATACACTTTGACAACCAGACTGACAGACTGACTGAATTTGACACACTTGTACAAACAGACTGACTGAATTCGACACACTTGGACAGACAGACTGACTCAATTTGACACTCTTGGACAGACAAACAGACTGACTAATTTGACAGACTTGGGCAGAGAGACAGACTGACTTGGACAGACTTTCACGGGCACACTTCTCAGCAACAAGCAGAGACGTGCCTTCTCTCTCTTTTCCCTCCCCCCCTCCTTCTCCTAGTCTCAGTTCCTCTTCTTCTTCCTTTTTCCTTCTCTTCTTCCTTTTCTTTCCTTCCTTTCTTCTTTCCTCACAGCACCCTTTTTTCCTCACTTCCTCTTCCACTTGCAACTGCAGCGCTAAGACTGCTCTGAACTGTTGTTGCTGCCTCCGCCGCACACTCTCTCTCTCTCTCTCTCTCTCACTCTCTCTCTCGAGTGCCGCGTCTTTCTCCGTCAGCAATGCTCTTCTTCTCTGTAATGGGCTTAGCGCTGGCTGGCCTCGCCAGGCGCCGCGCGTAAGTATTACCACGGCAGCAGTTGGCCCACGGGGGGAAAGGAGAAATTCGGCGTCTAGAGGGGAAGACTCTATGGAATAAAGTAAGTCGAGTCTATCTTAGTTTAACCTAACCAATGAGCTGATTGACCAGGTCTCCTAGAGCTGGCCAGAAGGATTAGGTAGATGAGATATTGTTATGGGGCTAGGAACCAGTTGGTTGCCTAGCAACGGAACCTACAGCTTATTTTGGGATCGAACCACATGATATCTAATCACCAGAAACACATTCCTCTGATTCCACTTTGGCAGAGTTCGGAATCGAACTCGGGACGACCGAACCGGTAGGCGAGCACGTA
The DNA here is from genome assembly GCF_015104395.2 of Macrobrachium nipponense. Taxonomy (NCBI): domain Eukaryota; kingdom Metazoa; phylum Arthropoda; class Malacostraca; order Decapoda; family Palaemonidae; genus Macrobrachium; species Macrobrachium nipponense. The sequence continues at coordinate 1,609,173 of NC_061099.1, read as the reverse complement.
AACCACTCGTCCAACGGCGAACTAAGGGTTCAATGGCGGTATCTAGTGTTTCCAGAAAGGGGGGATGATGGATGTTATTTTCGTATAATGACTGGAATTGGGAAATTCAGGGTTTGGGAAGGGAAGAACAATCTGTTCACATCCAGTAAAAATGAAGATGTTCTAGATTTTTTTTTAATTTATGTTTTTCACTTTATCCTAATAGTTTGCTTAATACTTTGCAGTTACCTCGGCGCCTTAAAAAAAAAATTATAAGCTTTTACAAATTTTCTTTTCGTGTACCGCCTAAATCAGATGGTACGTATAGCCCTCTTATATGTAAAACTTAATCACCCTTTCACAAAAGCATACACTAACACCAAGAGCAAAGACGATCACCGAAAGCAATTGCATCTCAGCTATGAAAATAGCCAACTCTTACATAAAAAAAAAATCTGTTCATGTTGCTTGTTCGATAACCTTCCGATGTAATAAAAATTTTTGGTGGGTTAGTTTGGTTTACCGGTCAAAAACCACAGTGGGAAATTCAAGAACTAACTAAGCGGGTTTGCGAGCAGCACAGCTCACAGTGAATACCCGATACACTGTCGGTCGGGGCCCCAAGCAAGAAGAAACTTGGGAATTCTGGAAACAAAGCAAGCGGAGGCACATAACGCAAGCAGAATGAAGGTGGCCTTCGTCATACGTGATGAGGACTTCATGGCAAACTGCAGGTTACTCTCAGTTTGTGATTTTAATGCCTCCTTGTAATGATTACACGGGCTTTTTAAACTGACGTTATCGGTTATTTTGTACTCAGTCTATATAAACTGTCTTTTATTTTCTACACAAGCTTTATAAACTGATATTATCAGTCATTTTGTACACACATTTTATAAAGTGATATTATCATTCCTTTTGTATGTAGGATTTATAAACTGCCATTGTCTTGTTATTTTGTACTAAGGATTTATAAACTGCCATTGTCTTGTTATTTTCTACTCAGGCTTTATAAACTGACTTCTGTTTTCTACACTGGCTTTATAAACTGACATTATAAGTCCTTTTGTACAAAGGGTTTATAAACTGACATTATTCGTAATGCAAAAATGATCACGCTGGCGAGAAAAAGTTGGAAGAATCTGGGGACAGTCATGGTTTGGAGGACTTTTTATTTTTTTTAATGGAAATAAATATATAATGTAATTAACACATTAAGATGGAATGGAATCAAATAAATCTAGTTGCTTCACGGAAGTGTCAGGTGGTGGCAGTTCGAACACTACGTACTTTCGTAAACAAAATTTAATATTATGTAGACTTTCCAGTAACGGGTTCAGTGGATTTTTCATGCATTGAATTGTTTATCTTAAAAGACTTTCTCATGCGTTTATAGGACTGAATAACCAAATATTGTGTTAAATTTTTATTATGTGCGTATTTTGAAGGATCAAACCTTGCATTTTTCCGTAGGGGGTTAGTGGCATCAGTGCACCTCACGCGCTGCAATGTAGGCATTACTTGAGGTTCTTTGCAGCGTCCCCCCGGCCCCTAACTGCAACTACTTTCATTCCTTTTACTGTAACTCCACTCATATTCTCTTTCTTGTATCTTACTTTCCACCCTCTCCTAACAATTGATTTATAGTGCAACTTCGAGGCTTTCCTCCTGTTACACCTTTCAAACCTTTTCACTGTCAATTTCCGTTTCAGCCCTGAATGGCCTTAGTTGCCCCAGTGCTTGGCATTATGCTTAAAACCTATAAATCAATCAGTCAATCAAACCTTGCATTCGGAATGTTAAAAATTAATCTAATAATAGTTTGTGGTTTAAGCTTAATCGATTCTCTTCATTATTGTCGTAATTTAGTTTTATGTGTCACATTTCAGTTGAATATAAAGATATATTAATGCATTCCTGCAACGGTAAGACAGGATAATTCGGAGAGTGTCATGATTTTGCTGAAAAGCTCACGAGAAGACTCGAACTAGTGCGTAGGTATGCTTCAAGTACTGGGACTTCCGATGACCAAGGTCGTACTGTAGTATATTGAGTCTTCTTAGGTTGCACCGTTGTTCGTGCTCTGAGATACAATAGTCTTAGCGCAAGGTACAACATCCATCTGGTGAGTTCTATATACCCACATTTACAGTTCATTTTTTCATGCTGTTAAATACGAAAATAAATTTATACTTTTAGAGATTTAGGATTTTTTTTCTTTTGCCTTTCTTCAGTTTTTAAAGTATAAGATTTCCCCCCCCCCCCCCCCATTTCCATTTACCCTTGTAGGGGGGTGAAGCCCTCAGTGCACCTCACGTGGTGGACCATATGCATTACTTCAGGTTATTGCTGCGTCCTTTCGGCCCCTAGCTGCAACCTCTCTTTCTTTTACTCGACCTCTTTCTTCTATTTGACTTTCCAGCCTCTATTAAAACACCTTTCAAACATTTCTACTATCAATTTCCTTTCCAACGCTAAATGGTCTCATAGGGCCCAACACTTGGCCTTTGGTCAAAATTTTATATCCCATTCCATTCCATTTTGATTTACAATCAACAACTACAAAAACACCGAAGGCCAGTTGTTGGTTTCCCGTTATCATTCCGAGCCTAGATAAAGATAATGGCTAATCTCTCCGCTGACGAATCGATGTTACAATTGTGTCACTGTGGGCTTTTATCAGACATTAATGGGTATCTGTAGAGCCCACTTATTGGTTCCTGGGTATATTATCTCTTGTATGTACTGGTGTAAGCTTAATATGTACTGGTATAAGCTATCTAATGTGAAGATATGGAAACCTGGGTGTCTGTTGCATTGCCTGTCTGGTTCAGTATTTTTGTTTCCGACTGTACCGCCCATCTGGGATTAGTTTTCAGATTGTTTTTGTTTTCGACCGAAATATTTCGAATGAGTTGCAGCCTAAGAAAATACCTTTGGAGGCTAAGAGGGAATTGAATAATGAAACTTTTAATGAGAGAGATTTAGGTTGATAACCGATGGAAAGGGTACTGGCTTACTTACATCTTTATATTTGTTGACATATATAAAAGACCAGCAATTAAATATCACATTTGAAGAATATTATTGGACAAAGGCAAGAAACTATTGAAGACAGGTGAAATGTAATAAGAGGGTTTAGTAGTGAAATATTACAGCACCTTAAGAAGAGAGAGAGAGAGAGAGAGAGAGAGAGAGAGAGAGAGAGAGAGAGAGAGAGAGAGAGAGAGAATAAACCAGAAGTAGCAAAAAGAGAGAGAGATAAGAAACGAGACGCACAAAAGAGCTTTTGGGTCTCAAATTACCTTCGTGAGAGAGAAAGAGAGAGAGAGGCACACGTGATTCACCTCTCGGGGGGTAGAAAGAATGGCTTCTCCTCCTAACCACGAAAGTCAGTGTGTTGCCAGCAGCGTCTCCGTTTCAGCCGAGGTCACGGAGAAACGTACGCGTTATATCATACGTGAGTGACCTTTGTTGTGGGGGGGGGGGGGGGGGTTAGGTTTGCATGGCTAAATTCCTCGGGGTTTAAAGTTTTTTTTTTTTTTTTATTCTTTCATGTGTTTTTATATACGTTCAAATATTTTTTCGCTTATTTCTCTGTTCATTTATTTGTTCTGTTCTAATAACATTATCGTCTCTCTGTGTTTCCTCTCTGTTACTTCTGTTACTTCTGTGGTGGCCTTCTTCCATATGAATATGGTTCATCTGAGAAATAATAATAATAATAATTAATAATAATAATAATCATAAGAATAATAATAATACGCAATAATAATAATAATAATAATAATAAAGACCTGAAAATAGAAATAAGAAATAAGAAGGATATGGGATATGCCAGTGGAAATTGTACCCGTAATCATAGGAGCACTAGGCACGATCCCAAGATCCCTGAAAAGGAATCTGGAAAAACTAGAGGCTGGAGTAGCTCCAGGACTCTTGCAGAAGAGTGTGATCCTAGAAACGGAGCACATAGTAAGAAAAGGGATGGACTCCTAGGAGGCAGGATGCAACCCGGAACCCCACACTATAAATACCACCCAGTCAAATTGGAGGACTGTGATAGAGCAAAAAAAAAAAAATAATAATAATAATACTTTTTGTATGAACTTTAGCTTTTTTCAGGTTTGATGACGCATGGAGAGTAAATGGTTCTGGTAGTGAAACCTGCTTTTGTATCTTCAACAGCGTTGTTTACTATTATTTGACGTAATGCCTCTGTTTCCTCAACGTCAATTTGTGTATTGCATAACTTGCGTCTGACGTCGTTCCTGCTGCTGTGACGTTAAACCCAGATTAAGTCATTTTGGAGGCGTAAAAATGAACCTGTTCAGATCTGCGTATTTTGCCTCACGGCGGGCTACAGTTTTTATGTAGTGTGTGCTCACATGAGCCAAAAATGAATAACGAGAATTCTTTTCTTCGGTGAAGGTTGCTCTTGGGAGAATAGAATACAATGTAGAATTTATGCTAAAGGCCAAGCGCTGGGACATATGAGGTCATCCGGCGTTGAAACGGTGATTGCCAGATAAAAAGTCTGAAAGGTGTAACAGGACGGAAAACTCGCTGTTGCACTAAAAGATGATAAAAAAAAAAAAAAAAAAAGTAGTAGGAGAGGGTATATATCAAGATCGAAGAAAGAGAAGATGAACGGAAGTACAATTAAAGGAATGGAAGGTGCTGCAGCCAGGGGCCGAAGGGACTCCACAAAGACCCTCTTAACTAATGCCTACGGTCCACCCTATGCGGTGCACTGGCGGTAATACCCCCGTACTGGGAGCTGCTCTTTTGTTATCTCTTGTTACCATATCAATTTCACTTTATCTAAAATAAGCAATTGTTGATTTTGCATTGAAGTAAAATTTCATGTGGTGCAGATGACGGACATGAAATATAAAATTGCAATTTATATGAAGGGTGGGTGGCCTGGGTCTGCAACCTCACCCCCCCCCCCCCCTACCTCCCCCGCGAAGTGGTGGCATCACCATGGTAGGGACTGGAAACCTTCCACGGGAGACTTCTTCGCTAGGAAGTTTGGGAGACTCCCCATCCCTTGTGTCTTCTTCGCCAAAGTGCAAAAAAATGGTACAAAGATAATTGTTGGTTTGCAATTCTGTTAATGGATTTGCTTACTTTAGAGAGAGAGAGTAAACTTTGTTATTGAAGGCTTTTAATTAAGTACATTTCTGTGAAATGTACTTATCTGATTGGAAGCTGAATGCCTTTCAACAAGGACAATTTCGAATATTTGTTTATCATTTTTTTTTTACAAAGAAACGTAAAAAATTATTCCACGAGAACCTAAGGAACATTTTCTAGGTCAGAGGAGATCTTGAATTTTAAAGTTAACGTTCCAAAAATAATGAAATATTCAGAGCTTTTCGTAAAATGGCAGTTAAACGTTGATGAATAGTAATTTCAGCATAACGTTTGACAACCCCAACTGCAATTCTAATGTTATTTGAATATTGCTGAGATAATTCGAAATGATGTAGAGAGAAAACCCTCATCATCACCATGGAGTTATCCACCTTTTAAGTACCAAGTTTTTAGAATAACTACTTTGTCTCTTGCAGTCTGTGATAAGAAGCAGCCATAAAGGTCCTTTGAAAAACAAAAGAATATCCTTTACGAGGAACACCTCGATTGGTTTTCTCTAGTATAAGCACGTTTTCTATGATATGCCTCACCTCAGTAATAGGGGGGTACTAATCTTAATTCTCTATCTGTTGAAAAATATTTAGTTGCGTAATTCATAACCATAAACATAGACATTGACACATGTAATTTTATATCTTTTTATTTTTTTCCAGTACACAAGAGGGGCCGATGATGTCAGTGACGATGGGAACTTCGAAAGTAGTGTCGCAAGCAAAGGTACCTAGGCCTAATTGTATAATTATATGTTATTTTATTTGTCATTGTCTCGTAAGTTCTGTTCCCTTTTCTTGTATTGTATTTTTATGCTTTGTCTGCTACAGCGTAATTTTTACCTCTTAGTACTCTTATAGATTAAGAATATTTAACTTTTCGAAATATGAATTGTAGTAGACAGAAATAGTAGATTAAAATAGGAAAGTGTCCTACGGTAACATTTACAATACCTTATCGGTATAACTAGTTAGATTAATTTTTGGTCACAAATGCCTTTAGGCCTATTATGTATATGATTAAACCAAATGGTTGCCAGATGCTAGGTGCG
>NC_061099.1:1590492-1600492 GCF_015104395.2 Macrobrachium nipponense | reverse complement strand
ATCTTTACAGTCCAAAACATGTAAAAAAACTGAATATATTAATTTTGTTTGCTTATATTTATCTACAACTTTTTTCATTATGAAAGCACCAAGTTTAAATAAACTAAGACTTAAATTTAGAACATTTCTATTATTTGATTTGATAAAACAAGATTCAATGATATTCCTTTTAACTGTGTCATTACATGGACTAAGGCTCTTGCTTGACTCCAGTTAATAGGATGGTCTAAATCTCTCATATGTACAATAATGCATTCGATATTTGCCCAGTTCTCACAGAATATTGATGTTGCTTGACGACGCTGTGAAAGAGATTTGCCGGTCTATCCGTAATAGACTTTATCACACTTTTTGCAAGGAATTTCATATATGCAGCCTGGAAGATCTTTAGGAGAAGTTTTTGATTACTAAACTCTTAACATTAATATTACTGAAAACAACATTATGTTAAAAAGCTTTAAAATTCTAGGAATATCTAAAAACCTTTCATCATAAGGTAATTTTAGAATGTTATGCTTACTAAATTCAAGTTTGTCATTAGTTGAATAAAATGTTTTTCTAGCTCTTTCCATGCCACATCTACAAAAGTCCTTTTGGGTAAATTTAAGTTTCAATGCAATATCAATAAATAGTTTTAATTTCAGCGTCAATAAACTGCGGGCTACAGACACGTAAAGCCCTTAGGAACATCCCAGAAAAAACAGAGAATTTAACATTTTGATGGTGATTGGAGTAGTAATGAACAAAAGAGGCAATATTAGTTGATTTTCGAAAGACTGAAAAGGTGAAATTTCTATCATTTCTATGGACAGTTACATCAAGAAAATTCAAATTACAATTTCTTTCTTCCTCTACAGTAAATTTTATAGAAGGGAACTAAATTATTGAGATTATTAAGGAATTCCTGGAGGTTTTTGTGAACTGGCCAAATACAGAAGATATCATCCCACGAACCTAAACCAAATAACTTTTTGGGGCAAAATTCTTGGTAAGAGTTTTGTCTCAAAAAAAAAAATTGCCATGTGAATATTGCTAAGGACAGGAGATAAGGGATTACCCATAGCCATGCCAAACTTTTGTACAAAAAAATTCCCCATTGAAACAAAATTTACTATCTTTGATACATAACCTTATGGACTAATGAGATTTGCTACACTTAAGGAATGTCATGACGCTCTAATTCCTCTTCCAAATATTCAAGTAAGTCATCTACAGGCACTTTTGTAAATAAAGAGACAACATCAAAACGCTGAAATTAAAACTATTTATGATATTGCATTGAAACTTAAATACCCAAGGACTTTTGTAGATATGGCATGGAAAAGAGCTAGAAAAACATTTTGTTTTTATTCAGCTAATGACAAACTTGAATTTAGTAAGCATAACATTCTAAAAAAAATTACCTTATGATGAAAGGTTTTTAGATATTCCTAGAATTTTTAAAGCTTTTTAACATAAATGTTGTTTTCAGTAATATTAATGTCAAGAGTTTAGTAATCAAAAATTCTCCTAAAGATCTTCCAGGCTGCATATATGAAATTCCTTGCAAAAAGTGTGATAAATCTATTACGGACAGACCGCAAATCTCTTTCACAGCGTCTCAAGCAACATCAATATTCTGTGAGAACTGGGCAAATATCGAATGCATTATTTGTACATATGAGAGATTTAGACCATCCTATTAACTGGAGTCAGCAAGAGCCTTAGTCCCATGTAATGACACAGTTAAAAGGAAAAGGAATATCATTGAATCTTGTTTTATCAAATTAAATAATAGAAATGTTCTAAATTTAAGTCTTAGTTTATTTAAACTTGATGCTTTCATAATGAAAAAAGTTGTAGATAAATATAAGCAACAAAATTAATATATTCAGTTTTTACATGTTTTGGACTGTAAAGATACTTTGTAATTTCGGTTAGGGTCAGAATCTGTTTAAGTTTGTGACCGTGTGATATCCGATAATCCTGGATTATCCCTTTTAATTTTTACCCTTTTTTGATAATTAACCATCTGGTATTCCTGATCTTGTTTGTACCTGAGGCCTTCCTCTCCAATCGTACTTTAGTAGCTCCTTGACGATGTCTGAATAAAGACGAAGCGCTTGGATTTCTGACTATCATTTTCCCGTGGTATTCGCTTATATATATATATATATATATAGTATATATATATATATATATATATATCTGTAGAGCATTATTATATTGTTTATATAAGACATCGACAGAACTATTATAACCTCTTTTGAAATACATAGAATGACGGGGTCTCGTTCCGAGATTCTGGGGCGGTACGTAACGTCCAGGGCCCACCGCTTCAGCTCCGCCAGACACGGAGAGACGTCCTTTTTCTTATAAATTCTTTGGATGCTTGAAAGTAATTAAGAAAATGTTTCCTGTACAGTACACAGAGGAGACCGTAAAGAACGTCACAGGAAAATGTCGCTAGACTAGCATAAAAAAAGGCAATGAAACCGGGACCCATGAAACTTAAAGCCACAGCCAGCTTGTGGCCTGTCCTACAGCGTTACCCAGGAACGTCAGTGAAGCTTTTCCTACTACGTTCCTGGGTTTGAAAGGATCCATAGGTTCGCGCCCTGGTCCAGGCAAATCTATTATCGAGAAAAAATTCCCCTTCGGTTAAGCATATATGAAAATATATTAATTCCGAGGTAGAGCGAATTAGATATTAAAGGACATTGTAGCTCGTATATATGTATATGAATCACGGAAATGTGATATGACTTATATATATATATATATATATATATATATATATATATATATATATATATATATGTGTGTGTGTGTGTGTGTGTGTGTGTATATATATATAATATATATATATTTATATTTATATATATAATAAATTAATATGTCTATCTATCGTTCGATGTTTATATAATATAGCTAAATTTGATTGAAAGATTTATACATATATTTTATATGTATATAGATATATATATATATATATATATATATATATATATATATATATATATATATATATATATATAATATAGGGAGATTGCTTGTGTCTGTTGCTAGTTAAAACTTACGTCACGGCAGCTTGACAATCAGGGCTCGATTGCTTCCTGTGGCCGACTGATTTTGATGTGGTCAAACTTAAGTTGCTTATGGTGGTATGCATCCCGGGGAATTGGGGGGGGGGGTGGGGGGGGGGGGGTGGTTCGAGGCGGGGGGGCGGTGGGGAGAGAAGGGCTTTTGGGGCCAAAAACCTCATCCAAGCAATGACTTGCTTTACACTGGGATGGTTACAAGTGCGGATTATATATGTGTGTGTATATATAACTATATATATATATATATATATATATATATATAGATATATATATATATATATATATATATTATATATATATGCAATCATACATACATATACGAGATTGATTGTCCCACCAAAAGGAAAAGTTATGTGTATATATATATATATATATATGTATATATATATATATATATATATATATATATATATATATATTATATAGAGAGAGAGAGAGAGAGAGAGAGAGAGAGAGCAGAGAGAGAGAGAGAGAGAGAATTTTACCAGAATTGAAAGCTGTAATTATATTGTTATAATTAATATGAATTTTTGCATTACACTATAAATTATTACTCCTTCAACTCACGAGAATTTAAACAACCCAGTATATTACCGTCGCCTTTTAACGAGCAACACACTTAACGCAATGCCAGGAAACTACAGCAACAACAACAACAAAAGCAATTCCCAAACCCAGAACAAATGTTTTTGGAACGAAAACAACAAATGAGCGCCTCAGTGGCGTGGTTGGTATGGTGTTGGCGTACCACATCGGTGTCCGCGAGTTTGATTCTCGGGCATTCCACTGAGGTGTGAGAGATGTGTATTCCTGGTGATAGAAGTTCACTGTCGACGTGGTTCGGAAGTCACGTAAAGCCGTAGGTCCCGTTGCTGAATAACCACTGGTTCCATGCAACGTAAAAACACCAAACAAACAAACGAACAAACAAAGAACAAAACATGAGTTAGCGTTACGCAAGTGTCCGTGCAAAGCTCGACAAAGGTGGGCGGGTGACGATTTCAAGAGATCCATCCAGCCGCCTCCGATGTAATACACCTTTGCAAAAGGTAGGTAGGTAGGAAGTAGGGAAGGTCACCTCCAAATAGATTCTACGGGGCGCGTTGGGATGGGCTGGCTACCTTCGTTGGCGGGATGGGGGCGAGAGGGGGGGGTGTCCTTAAGTTTGTATTTTGTGCTTGTCTGTGTGGATGTTTTGTGTGTCAGCGTCTATGTATGTATGTATATGCAAAACATTGGAATATGTATGAAATGAGTAAGGTTTCCTTGGAAAGACTGAACGATAATTTTGCGTGTGTTAACTGAGATACTTTTTTTGTGCATTGTTCAGTAAATAGGAAAGGCAGTGTTCAGTAGATAAGAAAAACCAATGATATCTTTGTCATAGTTGTATAGGATTTATTAGCAACAACAGCGGGAGTTGTTAGTGTGGTTCGTGAGAAAACTAAAATAGATAAGTATGAAAAAGAAACGCAAAGTAGTGGCCATGAGATTTTTATTTAGTGGACTTTCATTGATCTACTAATCTGCCAGTGTTGTTTTTACTAAGAAATAGTCAACGGTAGCAGCATTGTTTATTTTTTTCGCGTAACCAGTAAACAAGACGCCAATAAAACGATCGTCAAATAGCTGAGCCGCTCTTGTATCCGAAAGTTTCGGAAGTATAATAAGGAAACTGTTAATGGATTGCAAAGCTCTCATGCGGTGCACTGTAGGCATTACTTAAGGTTCTTTGGAGCGTCTCTTCGGCCACTAGCTACAATCCCTTTCATTCCTTTTACTGTAACCCTGTTCATATTATCTTTCTACCCTTTGCTATATACCAATTGTTTCATAGTACAACTGCTTTGAAGTTTTCCTCCTGTTACACCTTTCATACCTTTCGACTGTCAAATTTCCCTTTCAGCGCTGAATGACCTCATAGGTCTCAGCGCTTGGCCTTGGGCCAAAATTCTACCACATGTTATCAAGCTCTAAAAGAAGTGGATATTATCTCTACAACTTTCACGATCGAATTGGAGAGCAATATCAGAAATGGATCGTTCACCAGCTCTGTCGTCCTCTAACGACACTTTTTTTTTTTGTTATGGCTGAGTTTACTAGCTATGATTTTCAAGTTTTCTCTAAATGGTTCATTTTGTAATTTTACCGTTATGTGAATTCATATACGACTAACATTTTAAGAAAATTGTGACACTTTTAAATGTTCTATGATACAGTAGGAAATTTAAAATATTTTCCTTTGGTGTTATTTGATTTTTTTTAATTGACAGCTATAATTATTTTTTAGGTTTTAATTTATAGTGTCATAAAACAAAAGGAAAGTATCAAAATACTAAACAAAAATCACGTTTGATTATTAGCTGTCAGTCTTTTCCCAGTCCTCATCTACAACCATATATATTTGAAAAGGTCAGTATGCGTAACTTAACTTCATTGGTATGCCTGCAATTAACGAATAGTTTGTTTTTGATGTACATAATAAACAAACACATGTAATTTGTTTAATTTTTAGTTTTCTGTGAAAGAAAACTAGTGAGACGGCTTTGTCTGTCCGTCCGCACTTTTTCTGTCCACCCTCAGATCTTAAAAACTGCTGAGGCTAGAGGGCTGCAAATTGCTATGTTGATCAGCCAACCTCCAACCATCGGACATACCAAATTGCAGTCCTCTAGTCTTCTCAGTAATTTTGATTTTATTTAAGGTTAAAGGTAGACTTATTCCTTTAGTTCCCAGCCCATTGAAATTGAAGAGCAGGGATAAAATCTTAATATAACATTCCCTCACTCCCTCACTCCGGCTTGTAACTGTAAAAATACTTGAGTCTACCTCTGCTGTGTTAAGGATCTGAGTCGCTCGAATGAAAATGTCTAGCCATCTCTTAAGAGATTCATTCTCGGCGTAATGAACTTTAGTTAAAAATAGAACATGATTATGTTACCAACATATACGTATATATATATATACTGCTCTGGCATGTGTTCATGGAATGAATGACGACTGTTTTTGCGTGTTAATTTGCGAATGATTTCATCACGTCTTGTGCTTTTGTTTGTTAATAGTTTATTATAATTTATCTGCATTTTTATTCTATTTATTTATTAATTTTGGGATGTATTTTTCTTTACTAATAACTGATCTCTTCTTTCTGTATGTCGCATTACCCTCTGTTACTGCTTTCAAATGAACGTCATAATATTCTTTGACAGTTTGAATTTCAAGGCAAAATAAATACATAAATAGATAAAGATATAGGTAAATTGTAAACTTGTTCCAGATGAGTAGGGCTCATCTTCATGATAATAATAATAATAATGAAAATATTATTATTATTATTATTATTATTATTATTATTATTATTATTATTATTATTGAAAGTAAAATGTAAGTCTGCCAAGGGAAAGTATTATGAAAAGCTGTTTTATTGCGCTTACAGGACTGGATTATTTTAGATATACTCGTATTATGTAAATTCGTTTTGCCCAATCCCAGAGCCGACAGAGAATAAGGATAGATAAGTTACAGTGGCAGAGGCAGAGCCCCAGTGTGGGCACCTGGTACCTAGAGAAGCGCAAAAGTTGGGCATGGCTGGTATTAGAAGACAGAGAGAGATGGGGGCGGGTATCGGGCATGTTAGGGGACAGAGAGAGATGTGGGTACGGGTATCGGGTATGTAAGGGGAGAGAGAGAGAGAGAGAGAGAGAGAGAGAGAGAGATGGGAGCCGGGTATCGGGCATGTAAGGGGAGAGAGAAAGAGAGATGGGTATGGGGCACTAAGAGGGCTGGGTGGATCTAGTAGTGAGTGTGGTGATGGCACCATGCCAGCCAATCGAGAGAGGAGGGCTTTCTCTCTTTCTCTCTCTTTCTCTCTTTCTCTCTCTCGCTCTCCCTTTTCCTTTTTTTCTTTTCTTTCTCTCTCCCTCCTTTCCCTCCTTCCCTCCCTCTCTTTCCATTCTGGACCTTTGCCCTCTCTCTCCATCTCCTCTCTCTCTCAGGGCTCCTCTCTCTCTCTCTCTCTCTCTCTCCATCCTGATACCCCAGAGCCTCGCCCTCCCCAATGGGTACCTCCTCCTCCTCCTCCGGTCCCCAGCAGTAGTGTAGTCCATCAGTCCTCAGTGCCGGGCTAGTCCTCAATAGTATCGGAGGTCGGCCGTTGTTCCTCTTCGCCTACCACCGCCCACGAGCAACGCCTACACACCCTTACAGGTACGCCCCCGCCCGCTTCAATCCTGGAAGATCCAAGAGAGAGAGAGAGGGAGGAAAAAAGAAAAAAAATATTATCCGCCCATCTTCCATCCAACCGTTCGTCGCCTCCGTCGTGTGTTCGTCTTCTCGTTTGTGTGTTGTTGTGTGTTATAGTCTTCCCCTCTCCCTTCTGCTCCCCCCCCCCCTCCCCAATACCCCGCCCATGCACCTAAGGACGTGACTTAATAAGTTCTTCTTCTTCTTCTTCCACCGTCGTCGTTTGAGATAGAAACGTAGAAAAAAGAAAGAGAGAAGACAGTCGCCGATAGACGGACGGAGAGACAGATAGACAGACAGAGAGATAGATGCCTCCGTCGTCAGTTTAGCAACGAAAGAGAGAGACAGAGAAAGATAGAGAAGATAAGAAGAGACGGAGACGCCGGTAAACGGACGGAGAGAGAGAAAGATAGATGCTACCGTCGTCAGTGTAGCTGTTTTTGGAGCAACGAATCAAGAGAGATAGAGAGGAAGTTTGAGAAGACGGGAAGAGACAGAGACGTCGATAAACGGACAGAGAAAGAGACAGATCTAGAAAGGAAAAGATACAGACAGAGAATGAGAGAGAATTCGATCGGCAACCATGAAGGTACGGCGAAGTTGAATGGCAAAACGAATGATTTCCCGCTACTATAATAAAATCGAATTGTTAAAATTTTATAAAATAGAGCGATGCTGCCTTTGGGTGGATTCTCCAATCCCAAGGTTTCATTTTCTTTCGCTGTCTGGTGTAAAGTGCACGGAAAAATAAAACTTAAAAATAAAAATAAACAAAACTAAAAGAGTAATGCGTCTCGTTTAAGGTTTGTCTTCAGCCGTGGAATGCGGAGTGATCGGAAAAATAAACAAAATCATAAAAGAGTATTGTCTCTCGTTTATAAAAAAGTTCGCCGAGGAAGTACTACTATAGTAGTGTGTCTCGGTTGCATGGACAGACGCAACGCTTGTTAGATGGCTGTTTTATTTTTCAAAGAAAAACAACCCGACCCTTTTGTTGTTGCGCCGTAGCTTAAAATGGGCAAGTGCCCACAGCGCTGCTGTAACACCTTCCCTCAAGTGCTGTGCTTTGTGTGAAGTTGTTTAACCGCAATGAAACGCTGCGAGAGAGTCGAGGATTTGCAAAAAAAGGCTGAATGGCTTAGTCGGAGTTGTGTAATCGCTGTGAGGGTGCTTTGTTAAGGTTTATTTTTTTTTTAAATGATTTTCTTTATTTTTATTTTAAGGAAGCATAGCTTCTAAAGGGCTGGCCACCACGTAGCATCTGAAATTATGCGTAGCTTTGACAAGTCTTAACGGATTTACAAAGCAGGCATTTAAAGAGAATTCAAACATTTAACTGAATGCATAAAAATGTTTTGAGAGAAAAATGTTTGGTATGCAAAGCTTTTTTTAAAGAGATAAAAAAAATTGATTTGCCAAGCTTTATTTTAAAGAAATCAAAACATATGGTGTGCTGTTTTTTTTTTAGATCAAAATATTTAATATACAAACTTTTTTTTTTTTTAGATCAAAACATTTGATACGCAAAGCTTTTTCTAAAGAGATAAAAACATTTAATGTGCAAAGGTTTTTTTTAGACCGAATCATTTAATATGCAAAGCTTTTTTTAAGAGATCAAAACATTTGATATGAAAACTTTTTTTTTACATAAAAAACTCAATAAGTTATAATCAGAGTTAAAGCATGGTACAAGTTTTCCCACTGGTTTCAGAAGCGAGAACGAATGTAGCTGTTACTACTGCCTTAATCATTCCTGAAGCCACCCTAATTTAAGGAAATGGATGTAGTATTTGTTCAAAGAAAACAAACACGCACACAAACACACAGTGTAAAAAAAAAACCCCCCAAAAAAAAAAAAAAAAAAAAAAAAACTGAGATTGTAAGAGTTTTTAGTAATGGGAGATTTTAAAATTTTTCGGGACACGGTGGACTCCCATGAGTCGCTCAGCATGTGTGTGTGTGTGTGTGTGTGTGAGCAGACTTGATTAAGGTAATTGTATATGGAACTGCGACGCAAGAAACGAGAGAGAGAGAGAGAGAGAGAGAGAGGAGAGAGAGAGGAGAGCCTTGGTGTATGGTTGCCTGGTTTCTTAATTAGATACGTCAGGGAATCATAAAAGTTTTACATAAAGTGATAGTTAGAATGCAAGGAAAGAGAGAGAGAGAGAGAGAGGTATCGTCAGTCATCTAATACTCTTTGGTTGCGATGATGATAAGCAGAACACAGAGTAATCGAAATTCCGATGTGTCATGCGAATGATTAGCTGTATCTGAGGAGAATATTTTATATATATATATATATATATATATATATATATATATATATATATCTATATATATATATACTGCATACATACATACCCCACATACATTTATTGACTTAATACATGATTAAGAAGGACAGAAATAAATAAATAAAATATACGTATAACATATATATTATTTGATATATTAGTTATGTATATATATAATACATATAATATATATATATTATATATATTATAATATAATATATATATACTAATAATATTATACACACATTTTCATGCTACATTACATAGTCTGCAATAATTTATTTACTTAATACATGATTAAGAAGGACTATATATATATATATATATATATATATATATATATATATATATATATATATATATATATATATATATATATAT
>NC_061099.1:1555492-1587992 GCF_015104395.2 Macrobrachium nipponense | reverse complement strand
CATAAAAATTTCTTGCTTAACCTCTGACTCTGACAGAGTGTGCAAATTATAAGTATGTTTTTGTATATATGGGTGTGTGTATGTTTGTTTGCAAGAATTTATGTCTAGCTATATATTTGTGTGTTTTCGTGTGATTGTATGTGTTTGTGTATACTTTTCGAGAACGAACACTGTAATCCTAGCATTTTCGTCATCTGGGGGCTGGGGTAGGGGGGCCTTTAGTGCCGTCAGTACACCTCGTGCCGTGCACTGTACGCATTATTTAAAGTTCTTTGCAGCGTGCCTTCGACCCCTATCTGCAACCCCCTTTCGTTCCTTTTACTGTACCTCCTTCCATATTCTCTTCCCTCTTACTTTCCACCCTCTCCTAACAGTTGATTCGTAGTGCAACTTTTCAAACCTTTTACTGCTATAGTTGCCGTTTCAGCGCTGTATGCACCTCATAGGTCCCAGTGCTTGGCCTTTGGCCTAAATTCTGTATTGAGTTCATTTCGTTACAAGAGGATCTTTCTGTACAAATACACCTTGGTCAATCCTTGACGGGATTGGCAGAGAACTCATCTGAGCCTTCAGAAGCAGGAAGTCTGCTGTGGTTTGCGAATAGTCTGGAGCAGGTGCTTTGCTGTGTGTGATCGTATTCTGACCGGATGTGTGTGCTTATTTTTCTGGCAGGTGTGAATTTATGAGGCTTTAAACGAGCTTGGCTACCTTTAACCTTAAATAAAATAAAACCTACTGAGGCTAGAGAGCTGTAATTTGTTGTGTTTGATGATTGGTGGGTGGATGATTAACATACCAATTTGCAGCCCTCTCGCCTCAGTAGTTTTTAAGATCTGAGGGCGGATAGAAAATAGTGTGGACTGAATAATGTTCGGACAGACAAAACCGTCACGATAATTTTCTTTTACAGAAAACTAACTAGTCTTTAAACACCAGTTGGTCTTGTCTGCTGTTATCTTTGTGTGATGATCTCACACGTTCTTGGAAATAAGTTCTACCTGGGCATAATTTAATTTCTTTCTTTACATCTTCAGCTGAAAACCTTTACGGGCAGAGTCAGCCTGCAGAGAGAGAGAGAGAGAGAGAGAGAGAGAGAGAGAGAGAGAGAGCGGCCGGGGAGAGCTGTAGGAAAAGGTGATAAGTGAATAAATAAGAGGGAATAGCTAATAAAACCTTAAGGGAAATCTCACGAGAGAGAGAGAGAGAGAGAGAGAGAGAGGAGACGAGAGAGAGAGAGAGAGAGAGGAGGGGGGAGGGGAGAGCTGTAGGGAAAGATGATAAGTGAATAAATAAGATGGAATAGCTAATGAAATCTTAGGGAAAAATGCCTACAGGGAGAAAGAGAGAGAGAGAAAAAAAAAACTGCAGGAAAAGGTGTTAAATGAATAAATAAGAGGGAATAGCAACCAAAACCGATACACCTGAAATTCAGGAGACGTCAGCAAAAGGCAGGAATGATTTTGCTCATCGCTTGAGCACCTGGAGATCAGTAGATTCCACAACTGTTCCTCATTTTATTATTAGTTATTATTATTATTATTATTATTATTATTAATTTATTATTATTATTATTATTATTATTTATTTTTTTACATTTATTATGATCATTATTTTTGTTATATCATATTACATTATTATATTATTTATTTTTTACATTCTATTATTATTATTATATTATTATTATTATTATTATTATTAGTAGTAGTAGTAGTTAGTAGTAGTAGTAGTAGTAGTAGCAGTAGTAGTATATTTATATTACAATTATTATTTGTTTATTTTTACATTTATTATTATTACTACTGTTGATATTATTGTTAGTATATTTATTATCCCAATTATTTCTGTTATTTTACATTTATTTTAGTTAGTTAGTTAAGTTAGTTAGTTAGTTAGCAGTTAGTTAGTTAGTTATTATTAGTTAGTTACATTAGTTAGTTAAGTTAGTTAGTTAGTTAGTAGTTAGTAGTAGTAGTAGTAGTAGTAGTAGTCAGAAACTGTACCCAAACCGATTAGTATTAAACCCGTTGCTAGACATCGACACACTGTTTGCACCAGCATCCTGCTTAGTACTAAGCAATCCGTTAGACCTGAGTATTACTGAGTAAGCAGAGTGTTATCGGGCGAGTACGCCCAATGTGTATATATATACACAAACATACCAGATTTTATGGGTCGCTGTTTATTTATCCTCTCAACAGCACAAGTCTCGGAAGTTAACGAGGAGAGCCATCAATAGGTACTTAGAAGTGTGGAGAAGGCATGCGCTTGTATGTACCGGCTCTTATATAGGCCTCCGTATAAGCCTCCCTAGGCCTAAGACATCCGGTGCGTTTCCTGTGAAGGATATTTGCGGAAAATTGAATGTTTTAGGTATATACATAGATAGATAGCTAGATAGATACATGCATGATTTCGTAAATAAGGGCTGTTATGGACATGATTGAATGTTTTACATACATACATACATGCATACATGATTTCATATTGAAGGGCTGTT
This sequence comes from Macrobrachium nipponense, assembly GCF_015104395.2. NCBI lineage: Eukaryota > Metazoa > Arthropoda > Malacostraca > Decapoda > Palaemonidae > Macrobrachium > Macrobrachium nipponense. The sequence goes on along the minus strand of NC_061099.1, from coordinate 1,585,495 downwards.
ATGGACATGATTGAATGTTTTACATACATACATACATTGATTTCATATTTGCAGGGCTTAATAGTGTTATTGGTTAATGACATACTTTTACATTGCATACATATAACATACATGCATACATGATTTCATATTGAAGGGCTGTTATGGACATGATTGAATGTTTTACATACATACATACATACATACATGCTTACATATTGAAGGGCTGGTATGGAAATGATTGAATGTTTTACGTACATTCATACATACATGATTTGATATTGAAGGGCTATAATGGTTTGAATGGTAATGGTACATACATGCACACATACTTTCATAATAAAAGGCAGATAAGGAGTTTGAATGCTAATTGTACAAACATACAAACATACGTACATAGATACATTATTTTACTGCTCTATGAGAGAGAGAGAGAGAGAGGGGTTTGTGCATGTATACATGAGTATAAAGCGTTACTATTCAGAGAGAGAGAGGACCATGCATGTATACATGAGTATAAACTGTAACTGTTGAGAGAGAGAGAGAGAGAGGAGGGTTTATGTATGTATATACATGAGTATAAACTGTAATTCTTTTCTGAAGACGATTCAAGAACATTTGGTTCGTTCTTAGCAGAACGAACGATCCCCGCATGCGTCTGCTGCATCAGAAATGAAAAGAGCGAGAGAGAAAAAGAAAAAAAGACAGCAGAATAGCGCCCCTTCTATTTCTTCGTCTAAAAGGGAAGGAAGGGGCGTTGAAGGCGGAGGGGTAAAATCTCCCCTCCCCCACCTGGACTTCATTAAGACGAGACGCCTTTGAAGGAAGGTGGAGATAAGTCCTTCTTCAGAAGTACACGGGGAAAGAGGCATTTGTACTCTCTTCTTATGGTTTGGAATGTTGAAAAGTGACATTTTTCCTCCTTAATGAAGTTTGTTGGTGGTATGAAGGAAATTAAAAAAAAATTTCTCTTTAATGAAGGTTATTTGATGGTGTAATGGAAATGTAAAGTTTTTTGTTTTACAGTTTAAAGGAAATTTAAAGTTATTTCTCTTTAATGAAGTTTCTTTGATAGTATAAAGGAAATTCAAAGTTTTTCTCTTTAAATGAAGTTTGTTTTATAAAGGAAATTTAAAGTTTTTTCTCTCTTTGATGAAGTTTGTTTGATAGTATAAAGGAAATGTAAAGTTTTTTCTCTTTACTGAAGTTTGTTGGATGGTATAATGGAAATTTAAAGTTTTCTCTTTAATGAAGTGTGTCTGATAAAAGAAATTTAAAATTTGTTTGATAGTATAAAGGAAACTTAAAGTTTTTTCTAATTAATGAAGTGTCTTTTATAGTATAAAGGAAAGTTAAAGTTTTGTTCTCTGTAATGAAGTTTGTTTGGTGGTATAATGGAAATTTAAAGTTTTTCTCTAATGAAGTTTGTTTGATAAAGAATATTCAAAGGTTTTCTCTTTAATGAAGTTTGATGGTATAAAGGAAATTAAAAGTTAGTTTTCTCAATAATGAAGTTTATTTATTGGTATAAAGAATATTTATAGTATTTCTCCTTAATGAAATTTGTTTGATAAAGGAAATTTAAAGTTTTTCTCTTTAATGAAGTGTGTTTGATACAAGAAATTTAAAGTTTGTTTGATAGTATAAAGGAAATTTAAAGTTTTTTCTCTAATAAAGTTTGATGGTGTACTTAAAGGAAATTTAAAGTATTTTCTCTTTGATGAAGTTTGTTTGATGGTATAAAGGATATTTAAAGTTTTTCCTCTTTAATGAAGTTTGTTTGGAAAAGGAAATTTAAAGTTTTTCTCTTTAATGAAATGTTTGATAAAGGAAATTTAAAGTTCTTTCTCCTTAATGAACTTTGTAGGATAGTATCAAGAAAATTTAAATCAAGATGTTCTTTTTCAATGAAAGTATATCTTAATTAATAAGGTTTATAAGACGTTATTTTTTTTATTATACTAGTTTTTTCAATAGTCTGAAGGAAATTTGAATCAAGATTTGCATTTTAGTGAAAACTTGTCTTAACTTAAATTTTTCGTTGAATTTCTTGACAGCATTAAAGAAATTTTTTAATATGGATTTGTCAACATGAAGGAAATTAAGCCAGTTTTTTGTTTTTATAAAAGGTTTTTTTGGGAGGAGGGGTTGTTTGATAAGTTATCTTTTCAGTATGAAGAAAATTTGAGTAAGAATTAAGGTTTTAATCAATAGCAAGGTTTTTCTGTACATTAAATTTCATTTGACAGTATTCATTAAATTTAAGTGAGATTTTAAGTTTTAATAAAATTTCCTTGTCAGTTTGAAGGAACTTTACACCGGGGTTTTATTAGCAATAAAGGTATATTTGACATGAAAGAAGTTTATGTGAAGTTTTGCGTTCTAGTTAACATCTTTTCAGTGTGAAAGAAATTGAATCCAAGTTGTTTCTCTCGAATAAAGTTCTATTGACAGTGTAAAGGAAATGTAGGGCCAATTGTTGCCTCTAATAAAGTTGATTCAACTTTATAAAGGCAGTGGACATATTAGGCACAAAGTTTACGCTTTTGTTTTCATATTTTCCCTCTATTCCCGTGTCATCTTTCTCTTTTTTTATTACTTTATTTTATTTTTAATTTTAGTAACTTTCCCCCAAGAGTCTATTGGTGAGAACCGTAAGTCAGCCTTAGTTTGTGGAACGACCCTCTCTTAGGCCGGGGGTTGTGTTGTTGGGGGGGGGGGGGGGTGGGGGGGGGGGGGGGGCGGGGTAAGGTAAAGGCGTGTGCTCTAATATTTTCCTTTCTTCAACGTCCTAATATTTACTTGTCATTCTATTTCACATTTAATGAATTCCAATTTGTACTATCTGGTTATATCCTTCAAAAATAATTCACCCTTTTTTCATCTTTATTTTTCTTGGTTATTTTCTTATGTATTTATCTTATTAGCCTTTGTAATTTCTTTAGCCACCTGCAGCGATAATATTAACCATCTCTGTGACTACCCAGTTGAGTTCTCTCTCTCTCTCTCTCTCTCTCTCTCTCTCTCTCTTTCTTTCATGGTGTAATCTCTGAAAGCCAAGAAAGCGTTAAAAGATGCCAACTTTACAACGCCCTTTGAGTGCCGGAAATTCAGCGTTGGTGCCTCCCCTCCTTCTGCTGCCACTACGTCAGCAGCAGTAACAAAGGCCTAAGCTACGGTAACCATCTTTGTTGTCTACAGTTTGTTCACAGCTGTAGTTGGGTCCTAGGAGGTTAAGTAGCGTGTAATTTTAGCATCTAGGTTTGTTCTGTCTTACCACGTGATTTGAAAGTGAATGTACTGGGGTCTATGGACACATTTTAAAAGTACGTGATTTGATATTAAATATCGGGGCATGTAGACAAATACTTTAAAAATGCGTGATTTGAGAGTGGACGTATTGGGACATATGGACGCATATTTTAAAAGTACGTGAATTGAAATTGAATATATTAGGACATATGAACGCATATTTTAAAAGTACGTGATTTGAGATTAAATGTATTAGGACATATAGACACATATTTGAAAGGTACGTGATTTGAAATTGATTATTATATTGTGGTATACTGACACACACTTTAAGACTACTTATTTTGAAGTTGAATTCATGGTGGCTTTATATAGACACGTTGTAAAAGTTCGTGATTTGGAACTCGATATATTGGGGTATATAGGGACTCTTTAAAACCACTCAATATTGGTTGTTTATGTTACGTACTCTCGTAAATGTTGTCGATTAAAGTGAGACGTATTTTTCATTACCTAGTTAAAGCTACCAAGTTGCAGTGTTTCGTTTGTAGGTCAGGGTGACTCTCTCTTCAGGATCCAAGTCGGAATTTGCCCGCTTTTGCTTAGCAAATAGATTCGCCTCATCCCCCCCCCTCTCTCTCCCCTCTCTCTCTCACTCTCTCTTCTCTCTCTCTCTCTCTCTCTTCTCTCTCTCTTTTTATGCCTAGTTTGTGTTTTTGTTGCTCACTCGATATTTTCTCTTGGATAAATTCTTTTGTTAACTGTTTACTGGATATTTCTTCTCTGATAAATTCTCTAGGAGTATCTAGTGTAAATATTTACCTAATTACACGGTATTTCCTCTCGGATAAATTCTGTACTTACCTAGATAAACTCTCTAGCTACATATTTACTTGATGTGTCTAGAGAATTTATCTGAGAGGAAATATCAGTTAACTAGAGAATTTATCTCAGTGGAAATATCAAGTAAATAGTTACCTATTTACAAGATGCTTTCTCTTAGATAAATTCTCTAGAAATGTCTAGTGGATAGTTACCTATTTACCTGTTGTTTAATCTCAGGTAAATTCTCTTGTTACCTGTTCATTTGGTATTTCTCCTTAGATAAATTCTCTAGAAATATCAAGTAAATCAATTATTTAGGTACGTCCTTACTTGATGTATGTTTCCTCTCAGATAGATTCCCTATTTAATTATTTACGAAGTAGATAGTTGCATCTTAAATACATTATTTAGGTACGTCCTTACTTGATGTATGTCTCCTCTCACATGGATTCCCTATTTACTTATTTACGAAGTAGATAGGTACATCGTAGATAATTTATTTAGCTGCTTGTTTACTTGATGTTCCCTCTCAGATGGATTCCCTATTTACCTATTTACGAGTGGGAATTAGGTTTACATCTTAAGGATAACATTGATTGAGTGGTACGTCCCTTTAACTTGAATGTATGTCTCCTCTCAGATAGATTCCCTATTTACCTATTTACGAAGTAGATAGTTACATCTTAGATACATTATTGAGGTACGTCTTTACTTGATGTATGTTCCCTCTCAGATAGATTCCCTATTTACCTATTTACGACGTCCAAAGAGGTCTTGAAAGCGGCGCACAACGAGTGTTTTGAGCGTCGTGATTCGGAGAGCGCCACGGAGCGAGTGGAGAAAGAACAAGGGTCTGTAAGTACCAGTTGGCACAGGGCCACCCAAAGGGGGACTGGTCCCCTACTGGCGGTGGTTGGTGGTGCCGGAGCCGAGGGCGCCTTCGTCTCCCTCTGCTGCTGCGTGGCATCCCGCAGCAGTATTGGGCGCCTTCGAGGGTTGTGAAGTTCTCCTTCTTCTGTGTGCGTGGCGTCGTCCTCCTCCAATCGGGCGGCTAGGACAAGGAGGCTCGTGTGTTTGTGCTCGTGTGTGTGTGTGCGTGTAAGAAGTGCCTGCGTACATGCGTGCGTTCAAGCCTGCGGGCGTGCGCGTGTACGTGCACGCTGCTGCTGCGCTGCTGTTCCTGCTGCTGCTGCTGCTGGTTGCGTGATAGGGGCGTCGTTGATTAATCCAGAAGGGTCATCCGTGGCCTTCTGAGCAATAGATCCTCTGCTGCGTGTGTGTGTCCCGGTAAGTGTGGGTATTGCCATCGTTGCCCTTCGGGTATGCCAGCAGCGCTTATGGTGGCACCAGGTGGCACCTGCCCGAGTGTTGCCTCTTGTTTTCGGGTCTTGAAACAAAGTAACAGGGGGCCTTTGGGGGAGGGGGTTTTGGGGGACGGAAGAGAAAACGGTGACCTCGGCATTTCAAGGGCTGCTATACCACAGTGGCACTGTGCAAGAGGCGCCGTGGTGGACCCGAGTGCCAAACGGAAGGTGGATTGTGTCATGGGCGTCATGTGGAGGGGAAATGCCTCTGTTCAACCCCGCCACCCCCGTCTACAGATACCTATCCCCTCTTTCCTCCCTCCCCTACCCCTTAGAAACGGAGACGAACGTGTGTAAAGGGTGAAATGGATAGGTGGGACTGGGAGCTTTGCTTCTATACCTGTAAGTGTCTTTTTCTTCTTCTTCTTCTTCTTCTTCTGTTGCTTCGACTCTGCCAAGTGATCTCATCCACCGTTTGGGCTCCTACTCCTTCATGTGCCAAAGAATAAAAGAGGGGAACATGAAAGCCACGTAAAAACTTTCTTTTTTCTCCTCCTCCTCCTCCTCCTCCTCCCCGCAGTGCCAGACGAAATATTTATAAACTTATCAGTGACAGAAAAAAACGTTTTCGTTTGTTGCTTTGTTGCGGATGATGTATTTGTTGCTTCGTCGACAACGTTTGTCTACTTAAATTGCTCATAAATACTTTTTTGAAAGTTTGATTGTCCATAATTATTTTCCCAATTGATTGCTTATGGATATGTTTAAAGTTTAATTGTCTATAAGTATTTTCAGGTTTGATTGCCTGTACATATTTTCCAGATTTAATTTCCTATGAATGTTTACCAGATTTGATTGGCTATAAATATTTCTCAAGTTTGAATGCCTATAAATGTTTCCGAGTTTTTATTGCCCATAAATGTTTTCCAGATTTTATTGAGTATAGATATGGTTCAGATCGGATTGCCTATCAATATTTTCCAAATATGATTGCCTATAAATATTTTTCAGATTTGATTACCTATGAATAATTTTCAAATTTGAATGCCTATAAATATTTTCGAGTTTTTATTGCCTATAAATATTTTCCAGATTTTATTGCGTATAAATATTTTTTCAAACTTTATTGCCTTTTAAATATTCTTCAGATAGCATTGCCTATAAATATTTTCCAAATATGATTGCCTATAAATATTTGTCAGATTTGTTTGACTATCAAAAAAATTCCCTAAAAGGAAACGAATATTGCTGTGGTTACAAGAATCGACATATATTGTATATTGACATCATATTGCCTAATCTTATTCACCTGTCATTTTTTAATCCTTCTCTTTCCCGCAGGTGTTGTATGAGAGCTGCGGCCGGGCGACCTCCTCCTCCTCCTCCTCCTCCTCCTACTCCTTTTACTCCTCCTCATACTCCCGCTACTCCTTCTTCAGCTCCTCTCGTGCTTTCACCTCCTCCCTCTTCCCCTCGAGCGTCTTCGAATAAACGAACAGCGGAAAGTCCAAACTGATTTCGAGTGACGCAACGACCCGCCCCCAAATCATAATAAAAGAAATAAGAAGAAGAAGCTTATCGTACGACTCGCGCTCGTCTTCTCGGCTGTTGTTGTTGTTCCTCTTCTTCTGCTGCTGCTTCTTCTTCATCTTCTTCTTTTTTTTGACCTGCGGTCATCAGCCTCATCGATTCTTCATCAGCTTCGTCGCCGTCATCATCGACATCACCACCGCCAGATTCATCATCATTCATTCAAGTCAGTCATCACACAAAATATAAAAAAGGTATAAAAAAATAATATTCAGCAGGAAGCAGAAAGGCTCCTGCTGCTCCCTGCTCCCACTGCTACTGCTGCTGCTACTCCCATCTGGGAAGGATAAGAAAAAAAGGACTTTCTGACCACGACGGTGTTGCTTGCACAGCGAGAGGATATCTTCAGAATCCTTCAGGAAAGAAGTGAAGTGGTGTTCTTCTTTGTAGTGTCACGGAGTGCCTCCATCGATCGAGTCTTGATTGATTGACACGGGACGGTTTTTTTTTATCTGGCGTTGCAGCGAAGATCTGTCTCCTGCTCAGCGTCCTGTCCAAAAGAAGTCGGGGGTTCAGGCAGATGACAGAGGCGTGATTTTGACAGATAACTGCTTTGCTTTTGGAGAAAGGTAAAAGCGTATAAGTGTGCCGATAGCAGAATTTTTTTTTTTTTTCGTGAGTGGCGTTGCAAAATTAATGGTGAATAGAGAAGCTACATCATCTGAATGATGAAGAGATAAGACTGACTTAGAAAGGTGACTCGAAGAGAATTTTAACAGTATATTTATATATTTGTTTATCAAAGTGCGTTGAGTTTAGCCCCGAAAAAGTGGAAGTTTAAGTCAAAAGTGGAAGTTTGAATCGAGCGCGCAAGCAAGCGCATATAGTACCAAACGGGGCATCGTTATCTCTCCGTCATCACCATTGCTCCTTACAGTGCACTGTGAGTTTTGAGTCGCGGGAACATTTTTCATCCACGCAGTCTACGGTGAAGTAGACTCTCTTATATAAAAGTCGAAATATAAAGTGTTGATAAGAAAAGTGTTTCTCTTTAGTGTGAAAATCTTCCACCCATGAGTGTCGCGATGGAGAACAGCCCCAAGAGAGGCGACCGGAGCGTCCGGAAGGAGAGGAGTTTCGTGCAGGTAAGCTATTGGAAGCTCTCTCTCTCTCTTCTCTCTCTCTCTCTCTCTCTCTCTCTCTCTCTCTCTCCTTTTTGCTTGAATTGTTTATGTATCATGCATACATTTATTATATGCCATGTAAGCATATGTATATGAAACCATACCTTTATTGTTTTTGGGTTTTTAGTAACAAAATTTATATTGATCTCGACCGTACTCTTGTTTTGGATGGTAATTCATTTGTCGGTAATGTATGTTATCAGACAGATGTAGAAAGTTTTAGAAAGCCATTAGTAAACAATAGATAGAGTCAATTGTATGAAAGATAGGAGGGAGGTATATGGTGAGTTGGTAAAAGGTAGTAATTGTAACACGTGTAGGGTTTGCAACCTCATCCCTACATTGGATACAGAGAACTGAAATGAAGGGTGCGTGAATTAGATGAAAAATTCAAGGTGAATTATACGCTTGCAGGATTGCTTCTCGTCGAAAACATGTTGCACTGTCTGTAGCTTTTGATTGATTTTGCATTAGTTATTATGGTTTGCCTCCAGGGTTGCGGTTATAACGGGTGGCTGTCTTCAGAGCAGTTTTGCACGTTTTCTTGGCCTCAAGTTTTTTCTCACTACGTGATTCTAACAGTGCGGTTAATTTAACGGGGCTGGTTCCGTAGACATTTCTAAATTATAGTTTATATATTCTTGTTCAGTCCTTAATAAAATACAGCACTTCCATTGCTTATATGTGTTCCTGCATATTTTGTTTATGCAGTATCTGCAAGTTTAATATAGTGTGTCACAGGGAATGAATTCACTACTGACAGATGATGCCATTGCTTAGTTACATTTTCCTCACAGCGCGGCAGCACCATTTCTGCGTCGGGTTTAGAGACTTTTGTGTCCAAGTACACTTGAGAAAACGTTTAAGCAATACTTTGAAGGGTCGGGTTTGAGTCCTTTGTAATTGCTTGATTGGTGCTGAAGTGCTGAGTTTTCCTTTTGGTTTAGTTTTACCAGACCACTGAACTGATTAACAGCTCTCCTAGGGCTGGCCAGGAGGATTAGATATATATACGAGGCTAGGAACTAATTAGTCACCTAGCAACGGGACCTACAGCTTATTGTGGGATTCGAACCACATTATATCGAGAAATTAATTTCTGTCACCAGAAATAAATTCCTCTGATACCGCGTTGGCCGAGCCGAGAATAGAACTTCGGACCACCGGATTGGTAGCCGAGCGCGAAAACCTGTCGTCCAACGAGGTACTAAGTGTACTCTCGTGATATAAACAGCAAAAACCGCTACTGTTTAGCAATAGTTTTCGGTCTCTTTTGATTGCCTGATTGTTGCAAAAATGCTGAGTTTGCTAAAGTACTCAGATGCGCCTCCCATGTCGCTAAGTCGCTAGTCGGAGTTTGCTTGCCTGGTGATCCCAGAGTTAGCTGCGTAGCAACAAATACTTGAATTCCTTTGTGGGTTGCAGCGTTAAAGATTCGGTTGGGAAATAGTCGGGGTAGTATGATGAAGGTTAGAGACCAAATTGAATGCAATTCTGGACTGATACACAATTTTTTTTTTTAATGAAAAAAGATGTTAGTTATTGATGTGTCTATCGGAAAACGTAATTCAGTAGCATAATTTTGGTAAGCTCAGCAACATTTCTTTGCTTTTTTGTACATTGCACTAATTCATTCCGAGGATAAGTAAAAATCTGTGCTGTTTTTAACTGGCAGCCGTTTTGATGGAAATTCAAGATGGCTGACAGACCACCATTTTGTTAATAATACAGCAAGGTTGAATGTCCATTTCAGGGCAATCAGAGATGACTAACTTGCGGCCATGATTGTGGTTAGAAATTGGGATCTCATGGTGGATGCAAATTGTTGTTTTAGTTGTTGCTGCTGGAATGTAGATGGCCGGTTGTTCGCCAAAAGCGTTGTGTAACAGACCCTTGAATGTTTCCATTTATTATGCGTTGTAGCTTTCCCTTCTCTCAACTTGTTCCTCCCAAAATCAACTGGGAAAATTAACCACTTGACATTTTTCTTGAATGTTGGTAGGCAACAGTTGATTGATTTGATGATTTTCTTGTATTACTGAAAAATTATTCACTGAAATATGGTGCATTTGAAAATGTGGTTCTGGATAATAAGCCTTTTATAGCTGCCGTCTCCCTAATTGAACTAAAAGCTCAAAATGTGTAAACGGTGAATAATTTGACCCATTTCTTGCTTTCTTCGTAATCTTGTTGTTTTATTACATGATCAAATTTATTTTAGTGTTGCCTTCAACTTAGTTATCTATGTTTTTTATATATAGAGTCGTAACTTTGATGTCAGAAGCTACGTATATACTACATGAAGGCGGGTTCAGTTATATAGTCAGTGGAGTTTTATTTCGTTGTGTTTTTCTGTAGGCTCTGTTTTGCCTTGGCTTCGTGAAGCAGAATTAGAAGGCTCTTCCTTTTTTCTGTGGAGGCCTAGATTTTCCCTGAGTTTTTTTCCCTTGGTTTGTTTCCATGAGCCCTGGACTACAGGTCATTGAGATGCCAATCCCATCGGCCTCATCTCAGAAGGAAAAAAACAATGGCCCACTGCATAGAGAAAGAAATATATTTTCGTTTAAAGGAAATATATCTTAGTTTAAAGGAAATGTATTTTAGTGTAAAGGAATATATTTTAGTTTAAATAGTATGTATCTGAGTTTAAAGGAAATTTATTTTAGTTTAAAGGAAATGTATTTTAGTTTAAGGGAGCGTATTTTAGTGTGAAGTGAATATAATTTAGTTTAAAGGAAAATATAGTTTAGTTTAGAGTGAATATATTATAGTTGAAACATAACTGAGTTTAGAGAAATTATATGTAAGTTTAAAGGAAATATATTTGATTTTAAAGGAAATACAATTTAGTTTAAAGGAAACATGCTTTAGTTTAAAGGAATTATATTTTAGTTGAAAGGAAGCATATTTTAGTTTAAAGGAAATATATTCCAGTTTAAATGAGTTATATTTTAGTTTAAAGGAATTGTGTTTTGGTGCGAGGGTAATATATCTGATCTTGAATGCATGACTATTTCTTACGTGTCAAATTCATCACCTACTCACAGACAGTTCTGTTGGGTTTGACACTTTCTGAACTGGGCTGAACTTCCTCTCAAGCCAGATTTCTCGTTCCATTAATAAATTGCACTTGGCACTGCCGGTGCCATTTACTGACGTCTGTGCCAACTCTTGCGATGCCGTTCAAGCACACTTTGATACCTTGATGAGGCTAGACTTTCTCGCTCGTGTATGCCTCTTTGTCAAGTTGCTCTCTCTCTTTCTGAAGTTGTATAATATAAGCATGCATACGAGAGATGCTATACTTTCTCGTGTAAGCCTCTCTATGTTCATGAAGTTTGCTTCCCCCCTGTCCCCCCCCCCTCTCTCTCTCTCTCTCTCTCTCTCTCTCTCTCTTCTCCTCTCTCTCTCTCTCTCTCTCTCTCTCTCTCTGAAGTTGTATAATATAAGCGTACATACGAGAGATGCTATACTCTCTCTCTCTCTCTCTCTCTCTCTCTGTAGTACATGCATACGCAAGAAAGATTTTTTGTGCTAAGGTAAACAATAGGAATTAGACTATCAATGTTTACAAGGACCTTTATACATATTCATATGAATGGTTTCAGTTTCTTTAGAGTGTTACATTTTTTAATCCAAATATCACATTGTAGGTGCGTTTTAAGATTTTAATTTGCTTATAAATTTATAGTATGTTATGGCAATTTAGAATTTGGGAATTATTGATATCTGTACCAATAATACTTGAAAAAAATGTTTGTAAAAGGTTGGTTTGCTAAAGCTATGTATGTGTCTTTGTGTGTGCGTGTGTGTGTGGGCTTCTTGATATATATTTTTTTATATTGAAGCGCTTATTAATTGTCATGTTTGCCTGGTTTTGTTTTTATAGAAGCTGCTCATGATTACGGCTATTCGTTTTGTTAAAAGTTTTCCAAACGCAAGCTAATCGTTTATACTTGTTGAGTTTATTGTTCTCGATTTGAAATCATCAACACTTGTTATAATCATTTGTGAATCTCTAAAGCTTTGGTACGTATACCCTGAGATGCCCAGAACGAAGTGCGAGAATATAAAATTATTATTAAAGCTGGGAAGAAGAAGAAGATTATTATTTTCTATCACAGTCCTCCAATTCGACTGTGTGGTATTTATTGTGTTGGGTTCCGGGTTGCATCCTGCCTCCTTGGGAGTCCATCATTTTTCTTATTATGTGCGCCGTTTCTTAGATCACACTCTTCTGCATGAGCCCTGGAGCTACTTCAGCTTCTAGTTTTTCCAGATTACTTTTCAGGGGTCTTGGGATCGTGCCTATTGTTTTTATGATTATGGGTACAATTTCCACTGGCATATCCCATATCCTTCTTATTTCTATTTTCAGGTCTTGATACTTATCCATTTTCCCATTATTAGTATTAATTATTATTATTATTTTTTTATTTTTTTTATTTTTGCTCTATCACAGTCCTCCAATTCGACTGGGTGGTATTTACAGTATGAGGGGTTCCGGGTTGCATCCTGCCTCCTTAGGAGTCCATCACTTTTCTTACTATGTGCGCCGTTTCTAGGATCACACTCTTCTGCATGAGTCCTGGAGCTTATTATTATTATTATTGTTATTATTATTATTATTATTATTATTATTATTATTATTATTATTATTCGGCGATGAGCCCTATTCATAAGAAACAAGCCCACCACAGGGGCCAGTGACTTGAAATTCAAGCTTCCAAAGAATATTATGGTCTTCATTAGGAAGAAGTTAGAGGAGGTGAAGGGAGAATAGTATAAGGGCAGTAATGCATTGCATCTTGCTTGAACTTCCGAAGTTCTGGTAGACTGTTCCACAGTTAGAGAAGACTGTTTTTTTTCCATCTGTCCATCCGCCTGTGGTGTTTTTGTATGGTAACACTGCGTCCTGGGCTTTAGATAGTTACGCTATGTGTAAGTTTTAGGTAAATAAAAGGAAATCTGGGTGTACATTGCAACTGAAAAGTGTTTTAATAATTTACTGTATGCGAATTACACCGTTAATATTCGAAATAGGATATCATTATAATCGTTGAATGTAAACTGAATGTAACTATCTAAAGCCCGGGACGCAGTGTTACCATACAAAAACACCACAGGCGGATGGACAGATGAAAAAAAATAGAGTATAGTGGTGGCAGGTAATCATTTTCATTTTGTCTCTTAATAAAAAAAAAATTCACATAGATATGCTCCCGAGGGTGGTAGCCATTAATCAGGAGATGAGGAAGGAATGCCCAATCTATACCCGATCTCCTTGATAGGCAAAATCTTGATGGGCAAAATCAGAAGATAAGAAAGGAATGCCCAATCTATGCCCAATCTCCCTGATATGCAAATTCGCTTTAGGTTTGAACGTTGTCCACCAGTGAGGTACATGTGTTCTTTTTTTTTTTTTTTTTTTTTTTTTTTTTCAATTAACGGAGCGACTGACACCTACACATAGAACGTGTTCCAAAAACATCTCTTCCTCTTTGTTGACCGCAGAGGCGGCAGCTTTGGTGGACTGTATCTGTAACTTACAGTTTGTTAAGGTTTACCGTGGATACTGTGAATAGGCCTAATTCTCGTTGGTGCCATTGACCTCCCTCCAAGGTTTGTTTGTTCCGTTGCTTGATTATGACTTTTGGTTAGCTGGTGTACCCCAAATATTTTGTTTAATAATACTTAGCGTGTAAGTATTGAAATGAGTTTTACAATGCTGAAAAGAAGCTTGTATTACAATGCTGGAAGTTTTTATATATATTTCAGGCCAATTTCATTCAGAGTTAAAGAATTTACGGAAACTACTGACGGTATAAAGTACGTTTGATTTAAAAGAATAGAATTTATTTTTATTGTGTTATCGAGAGAGGTTGCAAGATAGGTTTGTATCCTTTTTAAAAAGTCTTTTAAGTGGCTGGTTTTCATTTTACTGGTATTGGGTGCATTTTGCTTGGTATATTTTTTTCATTGCTTCAATTTTTTTTTGAGTGTTTTTGCAATATTGTTTACTTTGTGATTTGCTTTTTTGAATATCTGGTTTCTCTTTGCTGAAAATTCTCTCTCTCTCTCTCTCTCTCTGGAAAACCATGCTGTTTATTAATTTCTTATCGAATTTCGGTTATTAAAGCCTCTCTCTCTCTCTCTCTCTCTCTCTCTCTCTCTCTCTCTCTCTCTCTCTCTCTCTCTCAGGAGAACCATGCTCTTTATTAATTTCTTATCGAATTTCGGTTATTAAAGCATCTCTCTCTCTCTCTCTCTCTCTCTCTCTCTCTCTCTCTCTCTCTCTCTCTCTCTCTCTCTCTTTGGAAACGGAAGAGATTGTGTTGTGCAAGATTTGGTTTGATGAACCTGCGCAGTTTGTTTTGAGAAAAGGTTCTCAGTTGATGTTAATACTTATGCTAAAATCTGTGAATTCTACTGCACACTGAATTTATTTTGGTCTAATGATCCATGTCAATTTTAACGGCCCTTCAAAAGTGGCATTTTTAGCATAAGTGAATTAACATGACCGTTGTGGCTTTATATTATTGTTATCACGCTTTTAATGTTGATTCTTACTGAATTTATTTTGATACTTATGCTAAAATCTGTGGATCGTATGGAATCTGAATTTATTTTCAATACTTATGCTAAAGTTTTTGAATTCATCGGAACAGTACCTTAAGTTTTGTTAAATTGAATTTATTTTCAGTACATATGCTAAAGTGTTTGAATTCATCGGAACACTACCTTAAGTTTGGTTAAATTGTTCTTGTTAATTTTAACGGGTATTCAACAATGGCATTTTAGCATAAGTGAATGAACTCATGATCATTGATTTACTTTTATTTATTTTTAACTTTTTTTTTTCTTTCGCTGTTCCCTGTCTGTCGTGTGACCTGCTTCCAACCACACCTCCCGCACTCCTCCCTGTTGTTGCCTGGACTCTGACTGACCCCGTTTGACCTGCTTTTGACCTGCTGCTGCTGCTGCTGCCACAACCACAACCGCCCTCGGAGAAGGCCGGACGGGGCAACCGCGACCTCCACCAGCCACCACCCTTCTGGAGGAGTCCCTCTGCGGACGGATTCCTTGTCACTGCGGTAATGTCCTTTTTTTTTTTTTTCATGGTCATTTAATCGTTAGTGTTTCCATGTTTTGCTTTGTTTTTTAGGTTTAGGTTTTTTCATATTTTTCCCGTTGTATATTTTACGTTTTAATTTTTTGTTGCTTTATTTATTTATTCATTTGTGTGTGTGTGTGTGTGTTTTTCAGGAGTTAGACTTCCTGTCAGTGCAGTAATATCCTATTTTGATATTCAAGACTAATTGAGAAATTGGTATTATTCCCATGTTTTTGTTTGAATTAGGTTTTTTATCACATTTTTCTATGCTTTATTTAATTTTTTGTATCCGTAGTAATATCCTCGTTTTTTCTTTATTAGCTGTTGATGTTTCCATGTTTTTTTAGGTTTTTTTCGTAATTTACCCATGTTTCATTTCGGTTATTTTTGTTACTTTAATTTTTTTTGTTTGATGTCAGCAGTTAGACCTGTTTATTTTTTTTCAGTGATGTAGTGTTTTGTGAATCTGTTAATTTTATTAATTTAATTGACCATTATTTTGTCGTGGAATTCATGAATGTTTCCTCATTCGCTATTTTTTATGAATAATATTTACCTGTCTTGCAACTTCTGCTTTGAGCACATTTATTTGCATTTCTTGTTTACGTCAATATTTTCGTGATTTTGGTTTTCAAGAGGTTGTGATTGCAGTTCGTGTCCTTCCCGCCAAGTTATTTAACCTTTGTGCATTTTATTTTCGTGCATTATTTAGTTATTTCTTTTTATTTATTTATTTTATTTATTTATTTATTCATTCATTTTTAGCTGAATTTACTGACTCGGCCAAACGATAGCGAAAGAAAAACTGGTTCCAAAAGCATTGCGATGGACTACTGCATATAACTTAGCTCTCTCTCTCTCTCTCTCTCTCTCTCTCTCTCTCTCTCTCTCTCTCTCTCTCTTCTCAGTAAGCAGTAACTTTACCTTCTTGGCATTATTCCCTTTTACGTTTCTAGTCACCTTTTAGTATAGATAGATATTGTCTTATTTTAAAATTTTGGTGTATCTTTAGCTCAGGCGCTCGACTTGCCGTTGATGGGCCATCTCGTGTATCAAGTATTTGATTTAGGATTTTGGGGAATATTGCGACTTGGTCTTTTGGGGGAAAAGTCGATATCCCTTTCAGAGCTGAATGTCCTCATAGGTCCTAGGCCTGGACACTGCCCTAAATTCTCTATTTCAATTCCAATACGATTTCTTGGACAGAATTTCATTTCTGTATTTTGTACTCATACATGAGAGTGAATGAGTTACAATGACAGTCTCAAGGGTCTTGTTGTGCACTCTCTAACACCCATAAGCAACTAAGCCCTCCTAGCTCGGGTTGACAGACGAACAGAGGGTATTTTAACGAGATTAAGGATTGGGCACACTCTTATTTAACCCATCAGTTTATTTTAGAAGGAAGCAGCCCACCAGTGTGTGCTTACTGTGACGAGATACTAACAGTGGGGCGCATTCAGACGGTTTGCCCCAGATATTTTAACCCAAGGGAAAGATATTTCCAGGGTAAATCCCTCTCGAATGTCTTGGGAGATGAAGCAGATATTTTCTGCACTCATACCCCCTTTTTAAAGTGTATACACATTTTTAATAACATTTAGTTAATTCTTTATATATATATTATGGAGATTTTTAAAGACTAAACTATTTTTAATATATATTACGCCATTCATTAAACTTCTTATTTTAATTTTATTTATTGGTCACATCTAATTTTATTAATCATTTCTTTCACTAAGTCATTCATTCATTTACCATAATTCAATTTATTTAACCTTCAGTACGGCGTTGAATGGCCTTCTTGGCCCCAGTGCCTGGGCTTTGGCCCTAAACATCATACATCTATCCATCCTCTTAGCTCGGAAATTGATAGTACTGCTGGACGCTTGAATTACGGTTGGAATAGAAATTTAAGGATTGTAGCTTGGGATTCCTCCCAGTATCTGTTTAACGATTTGTATGCTGTAAAGTATTGGTTAGACAACCAAAACATTCAACTGCATATTCGGCAGTTTGATGCCGCACGACTTTTGAGATCGGAAATGAACCAGTAGAAAATATGATGGGAAAATGGGTGGCACAGTAAATATTTTAATCTTATAAGAGGGAAGTTTCGTTCAAAGTGGTTTAGAGAACGCTGAATCCAACCTTCCTTCAAATGGGTTTAGAGAATGCTGAATTAACCTTCGTTCAAAGTGGTTGAGAGAATGCTGAATCCAACCTTCGTTCAAATGGGTTTAGAGAATGCTGAATCCAACCTTCGTTCAAAGTGGTTTAGAGAATGCTGAATCCAACCTTCGTTCAAAGTGGTTTAGAGAATGCTGAATCCAGCCTTCCCAAATACTTGAGAGCTAAAGAAATAATGTTGATTCAGGCTTCATGGCTGACTGAGTTTCGTAATTTTCTATCAGACATGAGATGCATCTGAAGATTGTTGCACAAAACCAAACTTAGTAAAGACCATTTAAACTTGGTATTTCAAGAATCTAAATATTAGTAAAGAAGAGACTTATTGGCGAAGGTCTTCTTAAACTTATTATTCCACGAATCAAAATATTAGTAATGAAAGTATTATTGGTGGACATCTTTTGAAACTTAGCATTCCTAGAATCGAAATATTAGTAATGAAAATACTTATTGGTGGATGTCCATTTAAACTTATCATCCATGAATCTGAATATTAGTAATACAAATGCATATTGGTGAGTGTCCATTTAAACTTAGCATACCACGAATCAAAATATTAGTAATGAAAATATTATTGGTGGTCTTCTTAAACTTATTGTTCCTCGAATCAAAATATTAGCAATGCAAATACTTATTGGTGAAGGTCTGTTTAAGCCTAACATTCCGCGAGTCTAAATATTATTAATCGAGAGACGTATTGCACAATGGGGAACCCACCACGTGACTGCAAATACCCTTGCCAGGGATTGTGGGTAATCTAGGGCTGTACCCCACTGGCGATCTCTTTCAGCGTCTCTTGATGTCTTGGCACCGCTAATGGCACTAGGAGATGCCACAGTGCCCGAATAGTTTTTTGTTGGAATTTTTTTTTCTTAGAGTTTTCGTCTTATTTGCAAGATTGTGTTAATGGAGAGTTACAAGTTTTGTTTAGGCTTGTCTATAGAATTTATTTAACACTGACAGATGTGTTTGTTTTTTAATAACAAAAGGTAAGAGATTGAATTGGGAAATTTATCAATAGGTTATTTTATGTTTTAGGAAAAGGGGGAAAAAATTGAACTGTTGTCGTGTCACAAGATATAGCATTACCAACAAAAGAACTTTTTTTTAAATAAATGATTGTCTATAGGATTTATTTATCACTAAATGGGATGTTTGATAAAAAAAATGAGATGAATAAAATGGGAAATTTATTAAGAGATTATTTTTTTGTTTTAAGAAAAGGAAAAACACTTTAAACTGTTGTATAGTAGAGGTGTCACGAGATGTAGCATTAACAACACGAGATGTCATTTTTTAAAATGAAGCAAATGAAAATAATGGGAAACTCGGAAACTCATTAAGAGATTATTTTTTGTTTAAAAGGCGGAAAAATATTTTAAAACTGTTGTCAAAGTGTCAAAAGATGGATCATTACCAACATGGTCAATATACTTCCTTTGCGCTGACCTTCCTTATCTACTTTCTTTCTTTCTTCCGTCCTGTCTTCCTCTCTTTATCTCTTTCTCTATCTTTCCTCCTTCCTTTCTTTATCTCTTTCAATGAACTTTCAACAGACTACAAACCCAAAAAGGTCTCCTAATGAATATCAACTCAAATATCCACTTGCGAAGAGACAGGGAAATGATAGAAAATCGTGATAAATGAATAAATAAAGGAAGAGAAAATATCTTTGTTCATCTCCTCCTTAGACAGAAAAACTCAAAACCTGGATGTAAAAGTGGGTGAGAATCTGAAACCCCGCCCTCTAAATAATGTCCGCTTATAGGTGTCAGATGCTCGTGCAATTTGCTTGTGGGAGAGATCCCCCCTTCCAACAAACAAAGAATACAGGATGCATCTCGAATCGTTTGTGTGTTTGTGTGTCTGTTTCCAACAAACACAACAAACGGTTCGAAATGCATCCTCCCGTCTTGCGATCCCTTCTGGGCTGGATCTACGAATGGGGTATAATTAGTGAGTCAGTGCGCAGGCGCGTTGACGCCCATGGTGTGATTTATCAGCGTGAGTCAACGCGGAGTGAATATTGTGCTTACGATCTGATTAGTGGTTAGGTGTTCTCTCATTCTATTATGTGTGTGTGTATGTATATTTATACACACACACATATATATGTATATATGTATGTAATAGACATATATATAATATATATTATTATATTTATATTATATTATATTATATATATATATATATATATATATATATATATATATATATATACACACACACACACACACACACATTTCTGACTCACGTCCGGATCGAACCCCGGTCTTCCAATTGGAAGGTCAAGAGTATTACCGTTAAAGACCTGGATTCGATCCCGATGTGAGTCAAAAAATATATTTCTGTTCCACTCGTGATTGTTGATATTAATATATATATATATATATATATATATATATATATATATATATATATATATATACACACATACATACATACATACATATGTGTATGTATGTCTGCGTATGCGATGCGATCCCTTTGAGGGAGTGTTTCGGTCTTTCTCCCCTTATGGCCGTTTCTAAGCTTAATGGCGCATAGCACATGGTGTTACCTACAAGACGCGTTACTTAATCCGGTCCGAGATAGGAAGGATCACGCCTCTCTCTCTCTCTCT
The DNA here is from genome assembly GCF_015104395.2 of Macrobrachium nipponense. Classification (NCBI taxonomy): domain Eukaryota; kingdom Metazoa; phylum Arthropoda; class Malacostraca; order Decapoda; family Palaemonidae; genus Macrobrachium; species Macrobrachium nipponense. Next base: position 1,565,494 of record NC_061099.1, on the reverse strand, counting down.
CTCTCTCTCTCTCTCTCTCTCTCTCTCTCTCTCCTCTCTCTCTCTCTCTCTCTCGTGTCTTTTGTTTCTTTTGTGCATCGTTTTGTCGTTGTTTATGTAATGCCTTCTTTCGCATTTCATTTAGATCATTCTCTCTCTCTCTCTCTCGTTTTTTGTTTCTTTTGTGCATCGTTTTATTGTTGTTTATGTATGCCTTCTTCGCATTTCACTTAGATAATTCTCTCTCTCTCTCTCTCTCTGCCCTTTCGGTAATATGCACCAGATGTTTCGGTGAGGGAGAGAAAGATGCGATGTCAGTTGGAACGTATTGAAGAAATAGATAAGTAAGTAAATGATTGAGGTATATATATATATATATATATATATATATATATATATAGTATATATATATATATATGTATATATATATATATATATATATATATATATATATATATATATATATATATATGACCCCGACCTGGGTCGCGTGGGTTTCTTAAGTTACTGTGGGTCATGCAGAAATCAAACGCTCAGTGATTAATTTAACACCGGTCTTATATTCTAATAAATTTACACAAGGGCCCGAGTGAAATGAACTTAAAAAAAAAAAAAATATCTATAAGTACCGGCGGGATTGAGACCGAGCGAGGAACCGGGCAAAGGCGACGAGGGGAAAGTGCGTCTTTCCCTTCTCTTGACCGACGGCTAACTGCCTGACCCTCAAGGAGACGGCTTGGTTTCCTCTCTCCTCAATACCCCCCACCCCCAGAAACCCCCGATATATTGCTTCTAGGCCATGATTGGGTCTGGCACCTGTCCTTAGGTCTATTGGCCAATGAGTGCCCCTATAAGGGACGCCCATGCCCAACGGACTTTTTGGGGGATGTTGGGGGAGGTGACGCTTTCTTCATCTGAAGAGAGAATGAAACCGTTAACGACCTCATGGCGTCTTGTAAGATGTTCCGATATTTCTAGGGAAGTTGTTTATAAGCCCTCTAGAATGGCTTATCACTCCCTCCCCAAACTCCTTTGCGTCCTCGCAAAGCTATAGTCTCTGCTTGTCCCATCTCGAGTCTCTTTTCTCAAGGTACTGATTTATCTAAATTCAAATAATTAACTATCTTAAAGGGGGCCATTTGACGCTGTGTACAAACTAAAGGTTACAAGTAAATTTGAACACGTCTTACAACATCATAAGATCTTTTAAAAAAAAAAATTAACTAATAACAATCACTCTTGCCTGGAACAGATCAAAAAAAGGAAAACCAAAAAAAAAAGAAATCATTCAATAAGTTCAGGTTCATAATCAAAACAAAATGGTGAAAACAAAAAGACAGAAAATTTTACACATTCAGCCACTGCCCTTGGCAATCACGACACATGGCATCCATTTTTAATGACATTGTTCAACGTTAATCTATTAAATTTCTTCAAAATAACAAAAACATAATTTAAACATACACAGAACAAAAAATAATGCAATGGAATTTTACGAAAATAAAAAAAATCTTCCTGGAACATCAATGTGCATTTACTACTATCACATAAAAAAATAAAAAAATAACTAAGAACCATAGAAATAAATTTGGAAATCCAGGCACAAACAAACAAAAAATTTCATCATCTGTGAAAAATAAAAAAAACTTTACAAGCATTAGTGTAATTTATGAAAGATAAAATAGGATGGAATCGGTGTTGCGACAAATTTAACACATAAAAAAAAACAATAAATCAAAATAATAAAAAAAAACCGTACATAAGCAACACAAGCACAACAAAACAAAATTACACACAAGAATATGATCCACAGGTAATAACATTTATTATGAAAATAATTTGGGACAAGTTATATCAAACAACATAAATTCGTGACACATTACAATCTGATCGAGATATCAAGAAATAAGATTTAAAAAAAAAAATAACACTGGTATGATTCTGGATCCTAGGCAACGACGTGGGTTTGGCATTTACAGTCTCTGTTCACTGACCCCTTTCATTTACTTTGCAATAGCATTTACTTATGACATAGGCTCGGGAGCTCGGTCTTGTGCTCTCGGCCGGGCGCCCACTTGCGCCCTGGTGTTTTTCCACTGGCTCGACTCCCAGGTACCCGGCCAACCTTGGGTACGGGATACTGGTTGGTTGGTGTGGTACGCCAAACGCCTTGACGTATACTGTGTGCGACAGGTGTTTCTCGCTTTGTGCTTCTGGTACAATTAAGTGGAATAAGCCAGTATTTCGATTAAATTTCTTTCACATGATGTGATCCCAACAGGCATGGTTTTATCCACCATCCTATCCATGGGTGGGAGCGTGTATACGCACCCACGAACACAATAATACTTGTATTACCCTGGCGCCGCAGGGAGTGGTCTCACCACATTTAATGCTCACGATAGAATTTAACAAGTACCACTTCGAGTGCCCTAATAAGGGACTTTTCTATGCAGTATGCCTTGGCGTAAGGATTTACATAATAAAATGGATGGCTCTTTTCATAAAAAAAAATACTTAACAGGTTGCTTTTCCATCGTATTAAACACACGATAGTTACTTACAAATCTAGTTATGTCTCAAAGCAAGCCATCCCCAAAAGAAATGTTCACGGGCTCTTCTAAAAGATCTTTCTATGCCTACATGTCCAGCTTAAGTGCTAACATGATCTATGTGTATATCTGTCTCTACCAAGGCTCGAGGAAGAACGACTTGGGCTCGGATATTAGCGGCCCTTTTCCTATTTACTTAACATGACGTCTTTCACAATGAAAACACGTTTTTTGATAAATGCACAAAATTCGGGAACTCGTTACTCTCACCATCCACACAAGCCTTAATCTGACTAATCCAAGCCTCGGGAGACCCCTGACTTTCAACGCAATTCTCGCACACTCCAACCACAAAAATCAACCACACTTTCATTCTCCGGGCATTTATTCTGGAATCCCCCCGGACGGAGGACGTTCCACCTGCATTTAACCATCTACCGCCTCGGGCACTCCCATTCACCGAGAGTGCTTGCGAGATTCCCGTTTTCTGCGCGTCGCGCTTACGTTTGATTGACTGTCATTGTTCGGTACCGTCGCGACGTTGCCGGCACTATGCCTGCAGTGCCTGTGCCACCAACGTCACGAGGTTTCTTTTGTCGCTCCTCCCCGCGCCCTGTAGCACGAGTTGTTACTCTTATGATTTTCCTGGGAGAGAGCATCCGAACCATCCTATTACCTTACCTGGGACATATTCAATCTTTATGATGTCAAACTCTAAATTCGCTCGATCTACGAGTTTGGCGATTTGTAATCTCGCTCTTCTTCAGCTGGTACATTAATGGTTGATGATCTGTGAAAATCTATTTTATGTCCCGCCCACAAAAAAATAATGGTGTCTCTCCCGCAACCATAAGACGCCAAAGCCTCTCGATCGAAGGTACTATAATTATTCTCTGCCCCTTTTAATCCTCGTGATGCAAAACAAACTGGTCTTTCATTACCTTCATCGTCAATCTGGGAGATTACTCCTATCGCAATATCACTTGCGAATGTGGTCACTAAAAAAGGACGATCGAACCTCGGTTACGCCAAGAGTTTGTCGCTCCTTAGGGCATCTTTTTAATTTCTGAAAAAGCTTCTTCCTCTTTCTCCACCCCATTGGAAATCAGGTTGCTTCCTTAATGCATCTAACGGTCTCTTCGCTATCCGTCCAAAGTTCCTAATGAACTTCCGATAGTAACCCGCGAGTCCGTAGAAGCTGGCTACATCTTTCGCATGTTTTTGGTCGTGGAAATTCTTTTAATTGCTACAACTTTATTGGCAACAAGGCTTAAAGGCCTTCAGAAGTTACTAGGTGCCCCAAAAATTTCTTACTTCGGCCCGGAAAAACTTTCATTTGTCTAAATTTTATTTTCATCCCATGACGTCTTAATGCTTCCAAAACTTGTATCAGGTTACCTTTATGCTCCTCTACAGTAGCACCAACTACAATGATATCTAAATATACAAAACTCACAATGCTAATATAGAGGCTAAAACGCGTATCATTACTCGTGAAAATGAGCTGTAAGATATTCAACCTGAAGGGAAGGAAATTATATTCATATAGCCGATTGCTATAAAGGCCGTTTTCTCTTTACTTTCATCATCAGGGCAAGCCTTGAGATCCAATGTGGCGAAAAACTTACTCTCCTTTACTTTAATTTAAGTAAAAGCACTCCGATCGAGGGCAATGGATAGGCATTATCCTTGGTAATGGCATTAGCTTCTGTATTATTACTTAACTAAAATTATCGTTATTTTATTTCATTTTATTTATTTTTTTATTTGTTTACTCATTTATTCATTTATTTTCCATTTTTTTTTATTTTTTTTTTATTATTTTTTGTTTTCTCTCTCTTTACCTAAGCCCGGGGCATTGACCAGTGATCTTAAATGGACTCGTATCATTAGTACTTGAAAAGAATAACAATCTGGTTAAACTACGAGAATCTCAGAGGTCAACACCCAGGTAACTACTACTAAATTTAACATTACACTATTGGTGGTGTTCTCAGACAACCACTGGCTATTGAGGAGAAGGCTCTAGGGGGGGGGTTTGGGGGGCGGGTGGTCTCCTACCCTCAAGGTGGAGGACTTGAAAACCAACAATTAAAAAATGAACAAAATAAAAATAAAAAAAACATCAACAATCCAACAACATTAATGGCAAGCAATATCAGTGAATTGGTTACTACTCATTGACTCTAATAAGAACAATTCGTAATTAAATTACTCAAACTGCAATCACAGATAAATCACAAAAGGGTTCAGTTTACCACAAATCTGATTAAAAAAAAAGAAATCGACATATCACTAGTTGATTGTTTACGTTATTCCTGATAAAACAAAATTTCTCAGACAAATACTTGAATAACTTAAAAATTCGAATCAAAAGGACTATTCTAATAACACCAGAACAGACAATAAACTAATCACAAAGCCTTTTGATAATATAATATTTACAAAAAAAACTTTAAACTACTGTGAATAAAACAAAACCAAAGAAACTTGTTTCATTGCGGGTTGCCCACATTTTCATACCCATACTGTTTAAATTCTTCACAAAGACCCTCACTGACAATTATTCACGCTGGTCAGTAATTACTCTCCTCGTGTCCCTTTGTGCCAAGGAAGGATCCCAGCTGACCCTCCTTCCTCTCTCCACGTCGCCGTCCCCTTCCTCTTGAGGGGAGGGGAGGAGTGTCTTGCTACACTCCCTTGCTGTCGTCAGCCGCCTTCCGACGGCTGTCAGCTTTTCTTACTTCTAACAGCTTGGTCTATACCAGACGAAGCTTACAGCTCACACTCCCCCATTTCATCCTGAAGGTGAATACCGTCTCCTCAACGGCTAGAGGGGCTAGGGGAAGGAGGAAAGTGCCCATCTCCTTCCGACCCATTCCCGCTCTTGAGGGGGGAGTACTGTCCTGTAGGGGGAGTCCCCTACTCCGACAGTCTCACTCTGCTACTCTTCGGGGGGGGAACTGGTATCCCTCCCGCTGAACCACAGGGTTTCTCCTGTTCTCTTGGGCGCACACAGCTGACTCCAGGCACTTCTTTCCCTTTGGCGGGAAAGACTTTTGGCGGGCGCTCATTGCTGTCCGCCATCTTTGCTCCGTTCTTTGTCATCGCCGATGGTCTGCGAAGGCACTGCTGATCACTGTGCTGATGATCGCCTCTTTCCGCTTGCTATCGTAACCAGCGTCTGGCTGGTTTTGATTTGGGGAGTGCAAATTCTTCTCTCCAGTAATACGACACTCGTCCTTTCTGTCTTTCCCTCGCTTATACACTGCATACAGTTTTTCTAATCTGTTGGCCGTTTTATGCACAGCACGTGTGTGTGTATTTGCCCGTTTTCACGATTTCTCGCGCTCGGTATTGCATATCGCACGCCGACTTTCTTCGCTATCTACCGCTCGTTACTTTGACATTTAGTTACGTGAAGGCAAGCTCGAATTTGCTTAACGTATCACTTCAACGTCGGCCCTTTTGTGTTGTTGTTTCATGTGACCGCTCCGTCGTGTATTTTCCGATCATAAAGACACTGAACAATTTTGTCACCGAATCCGCGCCTCGAAAGACCACAGATCGCTATATTTACTGTTAATTAGCGCTTCGCAGCGGACCCCACACACCTGACACCAAAATTATGACCCCGACCTGGGTCGCGTGGGTTTCTTAAGTTACTGTGGGTCATGCAGAAATCAAACGCTCAGTGATAATTTAAACACCGGTCTTATTATTATTCTAATAAATTTACACAAGGGCCCGAGTGAATGAACTTAATATCTATAGTACCGGCGGGATTGAGACCGAGCGAGGAACCGGCAAAGGGCGACGAGGGGAAAGTGCGTCTTTCCCTTCTCTTGACCGACGGCTAACTGCCTGACCCTCAAGGAGACGGCTTGGTTTCCTCTCTCCTCAATACCCCCCGCCCCCAGAAAAACCCCCGATATATTGCTTCTAGGCCATGATTGGCGGGTCTGGCACCTGTCCTTAGGTCTATTGGTTGGGCCAATGAGTGCCCCTATAAGGGACGCCCATGCCCAACGGACTTTTTCTTTTTGGGGGATGTTGGGGCGGGGGAGGTGACGCTTTCTTCATCTGAGAGAGAATGACCGTTAACGACCTCATGGCGTCTTGTAAGATGTTCCGATATTCTAGGGAAGTTGTTTATAAGGCCTCTAGAATGGCTATATATATATATATATATATATAAGTCATATCACATTTCCGTGATTCATATACATATATCGAGCTACATCTTTAATATCTAATTCGCTCTACCTCGGAATTAATATATTTTCATATATGCTTAAGGCAAGTCTATTATCGAGAAAAAATTCCCCTTCGGTTTAAGCATATATGAAAATATATTAATTCCGAGGTAGAGCGAATTAGATATTAAAGGACATTGTAGCTCGATATATAATTATATATATATTATATATATATATATATATATATATATATATATATATCTATTTCACATTTCCGTGATTCATATACATATATCGAGCTACAATGTCCTTTAATATCTAATTCGCTCTACCTCGGAATTAATATATTTTCATATATGCTTAACCGAAGGGGAATTTTTTCTTCCGATAATAGACTTGCCTGGACCAGGGCGCGAACCCGTGGATCCTTTCAAACCCAGGAACGTCAGTGAAGCTTTACCTATATATATATGTATGTATATATATATATATATATATATATATAATATATACACATACATATATATATATATATATATATATATATATATATATATATATACTATACATATATATATATATATATATAATATCTATATAGTCTTAATCACATCACCGTGATTCATATATACATGCATTAAGTAGAACAAATGTCCTTTAATATCTAATTCGCTCTCCCTCGGTAATATATTTTCACATATGTTAAACCGTAGGGGACTTTTTCAGTTGATAAGAAATTTGTCGGCTCATGGGCGCGAACCACGGGGAAACCAAGAATTCAGGACGTACAGTGAAGCACTTTAAACCTCACGGGTATCTTGTAAATCGTGCATCACCTGGTCCCACTGATATAACCGAGGAATCCTAACCGTGTCGAAAGAGTTTTAATGAATGTTGGATGTGAAATCTCCCAGGGAGTCTTGTCAGCATTACAAAGAGAAGCTTATCTGAGGGGAATGAATGTGGCACTGAAAGGGTGGGGGGGGGGGGGGGGGGGGGGGGGGGGGGGGGGGGGTGGGGGGGGGGGGGGGGGGGGGGGGGGGGGGGGGGGGGGGGGGGGGGTGGGGGGGGGGGGGGGGGGGGGGTGGGGGGGGGAGGTGGCACTTACGGGAAGTAAATGTCTCGATGAGTATGTGGCACTCATGTATTGCGTCATTATCCAATAGGGGGAGGGAGAGTTTGGTTACTGCGCTGATTCTGGTCCAGGTGATATATATATATATGTGACGGTACTTACTTTCATCGCACAGATCTAAGGTAACGTGTGCCGACACTGGAGGCTATACTTTGGAGAATTAGGCTTATATAAATTCTTCTTGTCTTGCTCAATGTTCTTAATCTGGGATTCGTTAAAAGGGTTCAAATTTTGGATGAGAAATTAAATTGATATATCCATACAAATTACGTTTTATTCTTCGTTAGGGATTCTTACAAATGGTTTTTCCACCTTCTGAGTTACTGGGCTCTTGGACTGATAAAACTTAATTGGCACTTGTCGCAATTACGAGTCTATAGGCACGAGGGAATTTTACTGAGTATTGATTGTCACTTTCACTGTCTTTGATTGCTTCGCACACCACACCTTTGCACCTGTTCTTCTTCTGGGGATTCTTCTGTCTTTCTCTGTTTCACGGCCATGCCACTGCAGTTCTCCCCTCAGGCTCCCCAGTTGTTCTCTCTCTTGGCTTCTTTTCTGTTCCCCCTTTTTTCTCTGCTCCCTTTTCCTGCCTTCTCTCTCTGTCTCGCCTTTTTGTTCAGTTGAAATCTCCCCACCTTAGCCCCGCCTTTGGATTTTTGGATTCTGAACTGGGTGTGGCATTTTCTGAAAGACCTTTTGTGTCTTAGTGGCTACTAACTTCATACGAGACCGCCTTCCTGTCAGGTCTTCTACAGTAATTCGTAGGCTTTGAATTTGTATACGCCTCCCCCTTCTTCATGTCCTGGCTTCTTAGGGGCGTAATCCCTTGGTAACCTCATAGGTCATTCGTTGATACCCCTTTTGGGCTGTCTATGACCAACACTCATGGCTTTTGATTCGTCGATACTAGATGGCCTATATTTGGGAGGGTTGGAGCACTTAAGAGTTCGGCCACTCCCTCCTTGTTTGAACAACGGGTCATAGAATTCCTTTTTAACGTATGCCAGACGGCTCTCTCTGACCTGTTCACGAAAGGAACGCCGATTAGTCCATAGGCGCTAATGAGAGTAGTTTCCAATTTTTCTCGAAGATGCCTGGGCGATATCCCTCATCGACCATAATCTCTTGTTGGTCACTAATCGCTGGTACGGACAGAGGCTTTTTGGGGGAGATGAAAACCAGATGTCTGATGGCTAAAAAGCCTAATGTTTTGAGTAACCAAATCCTTTCGCTAAGAAAAACATCATTATCTTATTTTCCCTTTTCTCTTTTCTCCTTATTATCCGTTTCGTGCCCTTTTTTCTTAAGTATTATTAAGTTAGTGTCCTTTGGAATAACGACACTGTGCCACACTATTACATATATATATATATATATATATATATATATATATATATATATATATATATATATGTATGATATGTATATAAAATATATATATGTATATATATATATATATATATATATATATATATATATATATATATATATTCATATTGTATAATATTTAAAGTCATGATGAATGGTTAAAGTAAACTGAGATAAATAGAGAAAATTGATAGAGGAAAAAACGTAATGAGAAGTCTTGAATTCAGGAACTGGAGACGGAAGTATTGAACAGAAAAGGAATATTTTACGAAAGAGTGTATAAAGAAAATGTAATAAAAGGAGCGATAAGATGTAAGGAAATTAAATAGAGGTAACATTGTGATATGAATACCAATATAAAATATTTTAGGGGAAAGACGTAATGCAAACTTAATCAATTTTAAAAAGATATAACGATGAAACATTGTTGGATTAATGCAGGAAGAAGAAGAAGAAGAAGAAGAAGAAGAAGAAGAAGAAGAAGAAGAGGAGAGAGAGAGAGAGAGAGAGAGAGAGAGAGAGAGAGAGAGAGAGAGAGAGATTTACAAGTGGCTCTGAATATAAAAAAACAAAGGTTGAGAAAACAAGTTACAGAATACCAGCATTATTGAAAAATTAAATTCTCTCTCTCTCTCTCTCTCTCTCTCTCTCTCTCTCTCTCTCTCTCTCTCTCTCTCTCTCTCTGTGGTCTCAAGCTAACCATATTTTTACTTACTTTAACAAGGTTGTCTTACCTCATAACGGTATCTTCACTGCTTGCTGATAT
>NC_061099.1:1535492-1540492 GCF_015104395.2 Macrobrachium nipponense | reverse complement strand
AGTGCACTTTTGAACGAGCGATGGCCCTTCCGGGGAAAAGTGGGAGTCTGGAAGTTCAACAGTAGGTCACAAATGGGTGTTTTTAAACCTTGCATCGTCTTTTGGTTTTGGTCGTCGTTGCTTTTGTTGGAAGAGGTTTGCATGCAGCTGCTGCATGCACAGATGTGTGTGTATGTATATGCATATATATGAATGCTGAAGGGCATACACTTTCATCACAGATGGTCATTGGTCTGGTCTAGACGGTGACTGGCTGCTGGATGGAGAAAATATCCTTGCCTTCTGGCCTGAGTGTTACAGGCTGGAATATGCCGCCTCTGGGCTTTGTGTGAGGTAAGAGAGAGAGAGAGAGAGAGAGAGAGAGAGAGAGAGAGCTAACAGTAAAAACACAAAGACAAAAGAGGAGTTTGGATTCGGTTTACAGGTAACTGTGCAATTTGGCTCTGTATGAGAACACTTGTTTTAGAGAGAGAGAGAGAGAGAGAGAGAGAGAGAGGAAATCTAACAATAAAGAGGAGAAGTTCTAATTCGGTTTTCAAGTAGCTTTCTTCTTTTCCAGCCTTATTGTGATTCATGTATTGAAACTTATTATAAGCATATGAGAAAATCGTGGTCGGAATAGTTTAGCTGTTTTTAAGGCGATTACTTGAGTCGAATTGAATTTCCTCTTTGTAACTTGCAATGTGAACGAGGTAGTGTTTTATTTTAAAATCTGCGTAATATACTTGAATATGCAATTGTTTATGCTTCTGTAACTACGGACGATAAGAAATTTAATGAGGACAGAGCTACAGAAAAAATCTATTACTCCCATTTTGATAAACAAACGATAGGGAGGACGTTAGAAAATCCGGCTCCACTTCCCCCCACAAAATCCAACTCCAGTTTCCCCACAAAGAAAGTCTAACTCCACTTCCCTCCACAAAGAAAGTTTAACTCCACTTCCCCCCACATAGAAAGTCTATCTCCGTATCCCACACAAAGAAAGTCCAACTCCACTCCCTTCCCCCCCCCCCCCCCACAAAGAAAGTTTAACTTCATTTGCCCCACAAAGAAAGTCTAACTTCACTTCCCCCAAACGAAGAAAGTCTAACTCCACTTCACCTCACAAAGAAAGTCCAACTCCACTTCACCTCACAAAGAAAGTCCAACTCCACTTCCCCCCACAAAGAAAGTCTAACCACTTTCCCCCCACAAAGAAAATCTAACTCCACTTCCCCCCACAAAGAAAGTCTAACTCCACTTCCCCCCACAAAGAAAGTCTAACTCCACTTCCCCCCACAAAGAAAGTCTAACTCCACTTCCCCCCACAAAGAAAGTCTAACCACTTTCCCCCCACAAAGAAAGTCTAACTCCACTTCCCCCCACAAAGAAAGTCCAACTCCACTTCCCCCCACAAAGAAAGTCTAACTCCACTTCTTCACAAAGAAAGTCTAACTCCACTTCCCCCCACAAAGAAAGTCTAACTCCACTTCCCCCCACAAAGAAAGAAAGCCAAAGCGATGAAGAGGCATCGAAGCCAATCCCCAAAATATTTCAAGGTCAGACGCCTCCTGTCCCGGCCCCTCGATTCTGTTCCCCCTTTCACTTGGTTTTATTTATTATTTACTCTGGCGATGCTTCCTCTTCCTCCTCTTCTTCTTCTTTGCTTCATCGTCCTTTCTCTTTTAGTTTTTATTTCCCTCTCGGCTGTTTGTCAGGTTTCCTTTCACCACCATTATCTTTAAAAAACGGAAAAATAACTCCTCTCGACCAGTTTCCAAGTCGGCGTTTTTAAGTGTTTATTATTATTATTATTATTATTATTATTATTATTATTATTATTATTGGAGAAACAAATCCACAATTATGTATCTGTACATTTATTTAAAGATAAATGTATAGATTTAACTTGAGATATATATAAATCAACATAACTGGGGATTTGTTTCTCCATTTGAAGACTCATGCAACTATGAGCGTTTATTATTATTATTATTATTATTATTATTATTATTATCATCATCATCATTATTATTATTATTATTATTATTATTATTATTATTATTATTATTATTATTATTATTATTCAGAAGGTAAACCCTGTTCATATAGAACAAGCGCACAGAGTACATTAATTTGAAATTCAAGTTTCTAACGAATATGGCTTTCAAATGAAAGAAATTACTGAAAATAACAGGGAATACTTAAAGAAGATGTTCAGTTATTAGAAAAGTAAAATAAAAAAAAACAAATTGATAAATAAACAAGAAAATAATATAAACAAATGATTAAAGTAGCATAAGGTGGAATGTTTTAGGTCATTGGTAAATTCTCACACCTGTTGATTTTCTATGAGAAGTTTTTTTGTATTTGAATCTTATGAGACTTGAAGTTTGTGTGTGTGTGTGTGTGTGTGTATGTTTGGGCGTGGGCGTACACTTTCCCAATTCCTGTCTCTGCTAGCCGCCTGCGAAATTGCTGAATAAGATAACCCTTTAATCTTCATAATTACTAAGTCAATATGGTAAGCCTTTCCAGTACCACAGGAATTTTTTTTTCCTTTAATCTTTAGTTTGGGCTGCAATTGCATTTCATTCTCTCTCTCTCTCTCTCTCTCTCTCTCTCTCTCTCTCTCTCTCTCTCTCTCTCTCTCTCTCTCTCTCTCTCACTGTTACTAAGTCTTCTGTTTTGCTTGTTTAATTCCCTCTATAGTACCTCTAATTTGCTTGCTTATCTCTCTCTCTCTCTCTTCTGCTACTACTTTTGGTTTGCATACTTTACTTCTCTCTCTCTCTCTCTCTCTCTCTCTCTCTCTCATTATTAGGGTCATTTTGTCTCGCTCAAGTGGCACTAACTATAGGAACCTTTTAGCTCATGGCATTGTTGGTTGTCTAAGAAAAGGGAAACAATTGTGTTTCTTTCTAGCAGGTTTACCTTGTATTTTCTCTTCCGCCTTCGTCTTTTCCTCACTTTTATTTATTTATTAATGCATTTGTTCGTTTGTTTGTTTCCTTCCTTTGTGGCGCCCCAATGGAAAGGGCTGTGATGATAGAGAGTCTGCTGGGTAGTTCTTCAAGTTCTTACTTTCTTACTTTCAGATCACTCGGATACAATTTTTTATTTATTTATTTATTTATTTTTTTTTACAAATATGCTTTCTGTTTTACTAATATTTTCTGTTTATCATGAGTATGGATGTGGGGCTTCCGTGTTCGTAATATTTCAATCATTCGTTTTATCCATAAACAAAAGTTCTGTTGGGTTACAGTTTATATATGGCATGTACCGAATACATACATATGCATTATACACACATCCACCATATATATATATATATATATATATATATATAATATATATATATATATATATATATATAAATATATAGTATGTATGTATGTATGTTGGAATATGAACTATACATACTCACGACACTATGTGAGAGAAAACCGAAAAACCTAAGAATTTAGGACACGATATAATGTGGAGAAAATATTTTAATGTTCCATGTAAAAGTGAGATGCTAAACTTCGGGAAGGAAGCATTAATTTGAAGATGGCTTTATATATATATATATATATATATATATATATATATATATATATATATATATTATATATTTATATATAAAATTTTCCCTTCGCCATTGAATGAACATTTTCACGACCTATATCTGTATAGAAAAAGAATCTATTTATTTTTTTATGATGTAATTATATGTACATTCGTTGTATTCGTGACGTCATCCGAACGGACAACGTGCTTAATGAATATTAACACGTGTTGTTGTTGTTGTTGTGTTGACTGCGCAGCATTCACGCGCACTCACAGCAATGCACGCGAGTGCACGCACCTGTATGACGTTAGATTTAAAGTTTGTGGGTGTGGACACGCGCGTGCGCAAGCGCGCGTTTGTGTGTCTCTTTTGGAGAAAGGGGGGAGGGGGAAAGAGGGGGCGCGTTGGCGAATTTGTTTGGTGGGGGAGCTGCAAGCCCCGCCCCCCTCTCTCTCTCTAAAACGGGGAGCTCGAGGGGGGCGGGTTTCAGAGTGAGTATTTAGGAAAGGATGGTGACGGGCCAGCCAGCTGTGGCTAGAGAGGGGGGGGGGGTGGGGGGGGGGGGGGTGGGGGGGGGGGGGGGGTTGGGGAATGATCGCCTGTGCGGTAGGGGGGATAGTGGAGGGGGGGGGGGGGGGGGGAGGGGGGGGGGGGGGGGGAGGGGGGAGGGGGAGGATGGAAGGTCAGGCAGGTGGGTGTGTTCTCGCGAGGGCAGGGAGTTGGGATTTGACTATGGTGGCGAGAGGTGCAGTGTTGTGTGCGAATCAAAAGTATATTGAAGTCTTGGAGAGAGAGAGAGAGAGAGAGAAAAGATCTTGTTTCGGGCGACAGAGATCATTCAGTTTCATAAGAAAAAAAAAAACTATAGGTTTCTATTATTGAAGGACATCTCAGTGGAAAGTGCATTACAGTCATTGATGGATTTCAAAACATGTATTGTTTTTTTTTTTTTTTTTTTTTTTTTTTTTTTTTTTTTTTTTTTTTTTCTTTTGAGCAATGCTATGTCGAAGATTCATGTCTTGTTTTGGACAGTTATTGAAATAATTTTATTTTAATTAAGAAAAAGTGTTGTTAAGTTATTGATAGATTCAAAACTCAATGCTCAGATTGAGACTCGAGGGAAAAAATTGACAAAACTTTCTTAGTTGAAAGCATATCTGAGCTTCAGTGATATGTATAAAAAAAAGGACTGTTCGGTTTTGACAGTCATTGTCAAATTACGTTGATTGTATTTTGACTTCTCAGAGAAAAATACTGATTTTGAACAGTTGTAAATAATTTGATTGAAAATAATTGTATCTATTTCATCATGAAGGAAGGGTTTTGAAAAAACCCTAGGTATCTTATTGAAAAAAAAGTCACTAGTTTTCTTGTCAGTGCATATTTATGCATCAGAGAGAAAGAAATCCCGTGGCTCATGGACAGTTAAAACCCTTTTTTCTCTATATGTTTTATAATGTGA
>NC_061099.1:1517992-1530492 GCF_015104395.2 Macrobrachium nipponense | reverse complement strand
ACTCCCAATTAAAAGTCTCTTCTAATTCCCAACTCTCCGTCTCCACTCGATGCTCTCACTCCCCGTCTCTTTCATCTCTCCCATGGTTCCTCACTCGCTCTCTCTCGTCTCTTTACCCCCCCTTTCTCTTCTCTTCCTCTCGATCAAAAAATAGACTGAAAAAAAGAGTTAGTTTAATCAATAATTCCACATTAATTTTCCGACAGATTGAATTTCTTAGAAAAAACCTAAAACCCTTGCGAGAGAATAGCTTATGGAACGTTTTTTTAATATTTTATTTTGTCTAAATTCTCTACCGTCACGGCCACGTGGCCATCGAAAATAGACTGCTTAAGTAGTTTCGAACTGTCAGCCAAAATCTGAAAAAAAAAAAAATGGCTAAGCAATGTAAAAACATCCTCTTTTTTAACATAATTGTAGTTGGCATGATGCGTAGATTATGTATCCAAGATAAGAAAAAAAAGACATAAGAAAAAAAAATTATGAAGTAACACTTATCTAAGCACTCACAACGGAGGTAGTTGTTGACCCCTGGTTTTGGTTGAACTTCTGAAGTTCTAATGTGACTCGGTTTGAACTTCCTGGAAGTTGTAAACGTTGACTCAGTTTGAACTTTCTTTGAAGTTGTAACAATGAACCCGGTTTTGAACTTCCCTTCCGGAATTTGTAAATCGTGAACCCAGTTCGAACTTTCCCGAAGTTTCGAATGTGGCCCAGTTTGAACTTTCTGAAGGTTGTATCATGATCCAATGACCCCCGGTTTGAATATCTGAAGGTTCTAGTGTGACCCAGTTTGAACTTCTGAAGTTGTAACATGACCCGGTTTGAACTTCTGAAGTTGTAATCGTACCACCCCCAAACCCCCACAACCCAGTTTGAACATCCTGAACGAATCTGTTTGTGACCCAATTGGAACCTTCTGAAGGTTCTAGTGTTGTACCTGTTTGGAACTTCTTTGAAGTTTAGTGTGGTCACAGTTTTTTGGACCTTCCCGAAAGTCTTGAATGTGAGCCATCTTTTGAACTTCTGAAGTTTCAAAATATGACCCCAGTTTTAAAAATAAAACTTTAACCTTTTCGGAATTTCTTAATGTGACCAAGGCCTAGCTTAAACTTTCTGGAAGTTTGTAATGTGGCCCAGTTTGACCTTCCGAAGTTTTAATGTGAGCCATCTTGAACTTCTGAAGTTCAAATATGACCCAGTTTGAACTTCTGAAGTTGTAATGTGACCCAGTCTGGACTTCTGAAATCCTAATGTGACCCAGTTTGGTTTGGAAATCCGAAGTTCTAATGTGGCCCAGTTTGACCTTCCAAAGTTCTAATGTGACCCGGTTGGAACTTCTGAAGTCTTATTGTGACCCAGTTTGAACTTCTGAAGTTTTATTGTGACCCAGTTTGAACTTCTGAAGTTGTAACGTGACCCAGTTTTGAAATCCGAATTTCTAAATGTGACCCACTTTGAACTTCGGAAGTTCTAATGTTACCCAATTTAAACCTAAGAAAGTTGCTACAATGGGGAACAAAATCTGAATTTCTGTGGCAGTTCTGCTATATAGATATCCGTGGTTTTTGTTCTCATTACTGAAGAGGGTTTGTTCTGCCAAAATCATAAACTGACAAGCTGCTGTGGTTCAATCCTTCCACTCGGTTGTTTTAGATACAACACCTTTTCCGCTTCGTCACCTCTCTCATCCGTAATCCACTTCGATTTATAATGACGCCGCAATCCGCATGGATTTACCACCGTCTTGGAATTCCTTTTGGAATGACCACGACTCGGTAATCCGCTCGGATTTATCGCGGCCTGGCGATCCGCTGGATTTACCGGAACATGGCTCTGGGAAGTTGGGAATGTTGTTGTTGTTTCAGATTTAGCTGACGTCATGCCAGCACGGGCTCTTGCTCGTAGAGCAGCCCGTAATAAGTTGGGAATGCGAGTACATTAATTGCTTGTTTTGAAAGGACTGTTATTGTTTTATTGTTATTTTCGATGTAACCGTGTTGTAATACTTATATATTAATATATATATATAATATATATATTATATTATATTATATATAGATATATTTTATATTTATATATAAATAGATAAAGTTTGACAGAAATTCTTCCCTCTCGAACTGGGAGCCTTTTGGTTGGCACAGTGGTGAGTCCTTTTTTACTGCATGACCAATTCGAGTTGAGTTAATTAGAAAATAAATGTTTTGATGGACCTTCTTCGTTTTGGTTTCTTTATGGCTAAAGGGAGTTATCTCTTCTCTCTCTCTCTCAACCTCCGGCGTCCGTCCTCATCCTCGTTCGCATCGATTCCTCTCGTCCTCTCTCTCTCTCACTCACTCCTCCCTCTCTCCTCCGCCTAATTAGCACATGACAAATGACGCAATTTTGCAGTGCAACGGCTTGCATACTTTTGGCAGTAAAGGAAGGCAGGCTAGCCACTATCTTCAACTCGTCAGTGATTGAGAGGATGTGGAAAACACAAAACCAGTATGATGGTAACCTCTCTCCTCTCTCTCTCTCCTCTCCTCCTCTCTCTCCCCCGGTCTCTGCATCGGTCTCTCGGCTCTCTCCTCTATCTCTCATCTCTCTCCTCTCCTTCCCTCTCCTCGTTCTCGTCTCGTCCAATCTCTCTCGATCCTTTCTCGTCTCTCTTCTCTCTCAGTTCATATAAGTGTATTAGTATTTCCCATATATGTGGTGGGATTTTCTTGAATGGTTTCATATCAAGGTTCTCGTGTCTTTATGATTGGAGTTGTTGAGTGGCTTCTGTTTAACGTGGAGAGAGAGAGAGAGAGAGAGAGAGAGAGGAGTCTGCATTGTTTGCAAAGATCCTAAATCTTCAAAGTTAGTTGTTAATGTGAGAGTAACCTTTGTCACAAACAAATACACCCCCTCTCTCTCTCTGTTTCTCCCTCCTCCCTATCTGTCTCCTGTCTCTCTGCATTCTCTGATCCACATCTTCAGCTCCTTCTACCCTCCAGTCACCTTCTCTGACCATCCGATTCTAATCTCTCTCTCTCCTCTCTCAAGTGAATGGCTTCCAGTGGAATGGACCCTTTAAGAATCAACATGCCCTTCCTCCTCCTCCACCTCCCTCCTCCTCCTCCCCCCCGTTTTCCCCCTTCCCATCCTCTTCCTCTTCTTCCTTCCTCCTCCTCCTCCCTTAAAAATTAAAAAAAAAAATTCTCTCTTACATCGATGTCAATTTCGCCTCATGTAGACTGATTAACAACATGAGACCGATCACTCTCTACACTTAAGGGCAAGAGAAGAAGACGAGAGAATGCAGAGAGATCTTCATTTTTGAAATTGTCTTTTTTTATTTGTGCGTGCATATGTGTGTGTGTAGTTTTCCTCATCTCTCTCTCTCTTCTTTCCCCTCCCTCTTCATCCTCTCTCTCTCTCGATCCTACTCTCCAGTCTTCCGTCTCTTCTCTCTTCATCTCTCCCCGAATAGCCAAATGGCCATCTCATGACTCATTGGTTCGTTAAGTGACATCCGTATTAGGTTGCTCATATATTGAGAAGATTTATAAGTATACTATATATATACATATATTTTTTATAGGTATATATGTATATATACACAAATATCTATGATATTCGTATATGTGTATATATACACAAACATACATACATACCACATGAATGTTCAGTGTAAGAAATACCACGGCTTTCGAATTTCATTCAAAATTCATCTTCGTAGCACTGAACAAACCACTTAAGTATGCCAACAAAAATTCGTTTAGAAGGGAAACAAAGGTTCCATTGCTCAGCGTTCCATCCATGAACTGCTGATTCAAGGATGAGCCCCCTTGACCCAATAACTTCCCAAACCTTGAGCGAAAGTACCATCTAGTTTATTCAAATCAACAATGACAAGTCCCGTGAAGGCAAAAGCACTTGATTGCAACATGGAACTGGATTCGTGAGTCTTACCACGGTCCTCCAGCGGTGTTGATTTCGTCGCTTTGAGGATTGCGAAGGGTCTCCGAGCTCTGATTTCATTATGTGTCAGAAGGACAAACATGGGAATGATGAAGGTCATCATCTCTATTTATATATCTATCTGTCTCTCTATCTATATCTATCTGTCTATCTATTCCAGAGCGATTTGGAATGTTTTATGCCAGTTCCCATGGTTGCCTGGGAAGCAGAAACCACAGATGGATAGATAGAGAGCTTCTGTGTTGTTCCGAGCCATTATTTGATATTGTTTGTCAAGCGGGTTAATGTAGATTACACACACACACACACACACATACTTACCTACATACATACATTATTAACCTCGTGATGTGGTTTGTAAATTACAGAAAGATACAAGTCTTAAGATAAAAATAAGATTAATAATAATATTGACAGTAGCTATGAAATAGGAATTACAATAATCAATAAAGAAGACATCTAGAAAAACTCCAATAATAATAATAATAATAATAATAATAATAATAATAATAATAATAATAATAATAATAATAATAATAATAATAATAATAGTAGCACTGAACATGCCAGCACTATCAACCAAGAGTTGAATTCCACGAAATGAGGTCAGTGCTGTTAAAATATATGAACCTGTGCCTTCCACCACATTGTGTACGCGATAGTAAGGATTCTGTTGGATTAATCGTCAAGGTTCAAAACAAGATTATGCGACGATGAAATCATAGGAATGTACTAGTTCCACCCCTCTACTGTTATCGAATCAAGTTCGTAGTTTATATTATTATTATTATTATTATTATTATTATTATTATTATTATTATTATTATTATTATTATTATTATTATTATTTTGCCCTTGTTCTCTGTAGTCGGATTATACGTTATGAATTTTCTGGAAGGATGGACTCTCTCTCTCTCTCTCTCTCTCTCTCTCTCTCTCTCTCTCTCTCTCTCTCTCTCTCTCTCTCTCTCTCAGACTAAATCCCATACTTATATTTACTTTATTTTATATTTATTTTGTTTATTATCCTTCCTTGCAAGTCATTCTAGTGGTACCTTCTGAAAATACTGTAACAATGGAAATGAAATATTTTTTTCTGAATATAGATTAACAGTGGGAATTAAATTGTTTTCCAGAAAATACTGTAACAGTGGGAATTATTTTTTTTCTGAAAATATAACACTAGGAATGATATGACTCTCTTTTTATAAATTGCTATAATGGGCGTGACTATTTTTCTGAAAATACTGTAACATTATGAAGGATTTTTTTTTCTGAAGCTGAAACAGTGGGAGTTAATTTTGTACAGGAAATACTGTAACAAAGGGAATTAATTTTCTTTAGGAAATGCCGTAACAATGGGATTGATTTTTTTCAGAAAATTCTATAAAAATGGGAATAACTTATTTTCTGAAAATTGTAAAAGGAATAACTTTTTTTTCTAGAAAATACTGTAACAGTGGAAAAGAAATATTTTTCTTCCAGAAAATACTGGAAATAGTTAGAATGAATATTTTATTCTGAAAATACTGTAACAGTGAGAATGGAATTTTGTTATTTAAGTTCAAGTAGTCATACTTATAAAGTAAAATAAAATGGGGCAAAGACGAGCTTTATACAGCTGCACGTACATAAGCACGGTAGACTGACATGTGATATGGTTGCCATTAAGTCATGAAATGTGTGGTGTGTGTGTGTGTGTGTGTGTGTGTGCTATGATGGCATGTTAACGTTCTGTCCAAGTGCAAGTGACGGGGCTCTTCAAAGTTGCATTTTCTTTGTTATGTAACTTGTAGCAATTTTCTTCAGAAAGACTGCTGAGTCACATCTTGGCACTTTGGCTTCGTTTGTGCTTAGTAAATGGAAATAATGAATAAAGACGTGAAATTTATGGAAAAAATTGGGATGAATGCAGACGTGAAATGAAGGGAATGTAGTGGAAACAGTATCAACAGAAGTTGCTCTAATAGTAGTATCAGTATTATAGAACTGGTAGGAGCATGGCGTGATGGTTATCACCTTTTAGATTGCATCCTGTATATTAAACATCTTTTTAATGTTTATAAAAAATATGTGTGAGGGTTGTGTGTAGTATATATATATATATATATATATATATATATATATATATATATATATAAATATTTGTGTGTATGTGTTATATCTATACATATATCTAATATATATATATATATATATATATATATATATATATATATATATATATATATATATATATATATAAACCATTACTGGCAGACTTAAACTCCATTCTACTGAAAGTAAACCATTGCCCCACATTGCATAAACCCAGACCAGGAAACGTGATCACGAATTATCGCTTCCTATTCTATATATACCCAGTATTGTATACCTGGCCGGTACACCTGTGTGCCGGGGGATGATTACGATGTGTATCACCTTCCAATACACCTTTACGTCCCCCATGTTTGAGGGCCCACTTGTTTATGTGGATTGGGAAATACGGTACGTCGCTTGCTGCCTAGTATTTTCGTGTTTAATTGGCTATATTCAAGGGAAAGATATCTTGAGTTGTTAAACTCTCTCTCTCTCTCTCTCTCTCTCTCTCTCTCTCTCTCTCTGGTATGTGTGTTCCCGTATTTAATTGACTGTATTGAAGAGAAAGATATTTTTTAGTCGTTAAACTCTCTCTCTCTCTCTCTCTCTCTCTCTCTCTCTCTCTCTCTCTCTCTCTCTCTCTCTCTGCACTTTTTGTTTTATTTATTTCACCGTTATATTAGTGGCTGAAAGAGACGATCTGCAGCTTGGGAACCTCTTGGATTCCCAGCCAGGAGATAATTGTTTTGTTTTGATATATTGTGTGAACCATTATTACATGACCTGTGCCCTATATTCCTTGATAGATTTTGTGTTCGTGATCATTTTCTAAAGTTGTAGTAGTAGTAATGATAATAATAATAATAATAATAATAATAATAGTGGTAGTAATTTTAATGGAGAAACAAATCCAGTTATAAACACATATATTTAAAAATAAATCTGTACAAAGAAAGCTTTTGGGGAAACTGCTCGGTTCCTCTAAAATAATAATAATAATAATAATAATAATAATAATAATAATAATAATAATAATAATAATAATAATAATAATAATAAGGGTTAGGAAGGAGGACAGTGGCATTTAATATTATAGCTGTTTCAACGGCATTTAATTTATATAGAATCTCAATTCTTCTTATTATCTTGTTCTCATTAGCATGTAGCTGGTAATCAAGTTTCCTAAGGGCATGTAAAGACAACTAAAATCTTTATATGTCCTTAGGAAACCTGATAATAATAATAATAATAATAATAATAATAATAATAATATAATAATAATAATAATAATAATAATAATAGTAAGTTTTAAAGATTGCTCTGTTTTGCTTTTTCTTAATTGTTCTTTTATTCCTTTCGCTCAATTAAAATCTATTTCATGAAATTTCGCATTAGTGGTCCTTCATATTGTGAAGACTATTAGGTAAACCCCTCAAGAACGATTTTGTTAACCTGAAACTCAAATTACCAACGACTTAAGCTAGCTCTTTGAATGATATGGTGTGCGATCATAGTCTGCGGTTTGGGAGGAGTAGGAGGGGTTTAATTACGTCACCAACAGAAAAGGTGGAGTTTTCCACTCAAGCTATTTGTGACTCCCACAACGTTACAGAAGAAAAGGTGGACCAAAAACGGAAATTTCATTTGTTCTAGGAGCAGTTTAGTGACGTCACCAACAGAAAAGGTGGAGCTTTCCATTCAAGCTACTTGTGACTCCCACAACGTTACAGAAGAAAAGGTGGACTAAAAACGAAAATTTCATTTGTTTTGTCTGTGTTGGTGTGTCTGTCTTGCAGTAGGGATTGGATTGTGAGTTAAAAACCTTTCTGGGGTGACATAGAGGCCGTTTTTAAAATTTTGCCTGTGTCTGTCAAGCGGTTCGGATTTCTGTAGTGAACAAACAAATTTACAGACGCTCACTTTTATATCCTGTTGGGGGGTAGTGCCGTCAGTGGGCCTCATGCATTACACTGTAGGCAATATGTAAGGCTCTTTGCAGCGTGCCTTTGGCCAATACCTGCAACTCCTTTCATTCTTTGTACTGTTCCTCCTTTTATATTCTCTTTCTTCGTCTTACTTTCCACCCTCTCCTGACAATTGATTCATAGTGCAACTGTGAGATTTTTCTCCTGTTACACCTTTCAGACATTTACTGTCGATTTCCGTTTCAGCACTGAATGACCTCGTTGGTCCCAGTGCTTGGCTGTTGGCCTGAAATTTATATAATCAATTTACTCATATATATATATATATATATATATATATATATATATATATATATATATTGAGGTAGATATGATTACGGTAACATCGATTTATAATTAAGCATTTGGTAGACACCATTCTCCCATTAGGCTGAACAACATCCTCTTCGGCTCTCATACCCTGGTCACCACTAAATGTATACTCTGTTAACACTTGGCCCAGTTACCGTGTAAAGTCGAGATTAAAGAACCGCTTCGTGCAGCTAAATGTCTGTTATCAACGTGGGTTACACTAATTTTAAGTTGTCGTGAAATACTTGTTTTAATATATATTATATACAGTGGCATGATATATATATAATGCAAAAAAATGTACAAAATTAACTAGGGGGTTTATTTGATGATTAGCGGGTTAAAAGTTCATTTTTGTTGATAAAAATTGTGTAAATTTTTTTTTTTTTTCGTTCCGAGTGTGAGTAATTATTATCTTTTATCTGTCTTTCACTTTATCGTCTGTATATGAATTATATATACATGCGTTTGTAATATATACTCGTGCATATATATATAGTATATTATTATATATATATATATATATATATATATATATATATATATATATGCCATAGCTTAAAAATTCTGTAAATTGAGTGTTCATGTGTATTTGTTTATGGCTAGTTTTTAGTTATCTAAGCGTGTCCTCTTCGACAAGCATAAGCCTACGATCGTAGAGCTAAGGAATATTACGCTTCGTTTAGCGAATTCTTTTCTACGTAGTTAAAACTGTACATACTTTGCAGGACGACCTATTGATGAATGCGGATTCCGAAACATGTAATCATATCGAATATTGGTTGCTTTAAAGTCTAATTTTAGGTACATTTTTGCCATATAAGGGTTTGTACGTATGTGCGATCCCCCTTTGCGATAAGGGCTGACTCAATAGTCATTTCCTGAGTCAAGCCCCTTCTCTCTCTCTCTCTCTCTCTCTCTCTCTCTCTCTCTCTCTCTCTCTCTCTCTCTCTCTCAGGAGGCCGTATAGGTTATCTATAAACGTGACTGGTGCTTGCTTTCAATTAGCTAGGGGTTAGGTAATCAGCTGTTTGAATTGGCGCTCCTCGAAAGGTTGCGTTCATTTGAGCAAGGAAATTGATGACTTTTTTTTTTTTTTTTCCTCTCTCACTTTTTTGTTCTTTCTACGGTTTACCATTTAAGTAGTCGGTGGGTTCGTTATTTTATCGTTAATGTAATGTTGCTCCAAACCATTTTCGTGTTAAAGTTCAACGTCACGATAGAGTTGATGATTGATGTAAGACTTGGTGATACATATGTATATGTATGTATACATTTATATATATGCATTATGTGTTTGTATTATATATATATATATATATATTTCATATGTATACTCTACACACACACACACGTATATATATATATATATATTATATATATATATATATATATATATATATATATATATATATATATATATATGTAATAAGTTTACATAATAAAATATGGGAATGTTAGTCCATATATATAAAATACTAAAACTAAAGAGGTCAACCAGATTGCTTGCAGGAATGTGATCAGACTAGAGACGCTAAAGATGACGTATACAATAAGTATGTAGGCTAAGATAACATGCCGTCATCTGTGGTCATTCATTTGTTTTGAAACAGTCCAAGCTCCCTGCTTGAGACAACTACCCCGACCTAATTATTCAAACGGCCTACGTGATCTGTAGCGTCTCATTTGATTGTGTGTTCGTATGAAACTATGTCATCTGATAGTAATGTTCATATGTTCGAACTACTGTCTGTTCCTTCATAACTTGTAACAGAGATGGTAGACAGGCAGAACAGAGTTAGCTATCGTCATTAGAAGACCTGTACCTCTTTACCTAAGCTTTATCATGTAGAGGAATAGGATTAGCCATTATCATTGGCAGAAGCGATCAAGCTACGTTATTAGAGACTTGTACAATCATATGATCTTCAGCATGTAAAACTTCAGAAGAAATTATATCTATTTTATACTAGTGTTTTCTACAAGAACCTCACCGAACCATGAGTTTAACACATCGTCGTAAAGATAATACCGACTTCGTAAGTGATCTACAAACCCCAGACAACTCCCATTGAAGATGGAAGTGCAATACCAACCGACTTAGCGTATAGATTATCGCTAGTCTAACATTACCTCATAGGGCGCCTTATCATACAAGGCACAAGCCCTAATATATATATATATATATATATATATATATATATATATATATATATATATATATGTATATATATATATATGCACATACATACATACATACATCATAGTGTGTGTGAGTGTGATTGTATGTAAATATTTTTGTATTTTTCATAGCTATATTATGGATCGAAAAACATCTTGAGAATAAGAGATGATTATTCGTAGCATTGCAACGACATTAGTCTCCTAACGGTTTCCTTGATAGGCCTCTAAACATAGGTTTGCGTTCATTGCCAGCCTGTGGTTACGTGATTCATGCACCTCGTTACGTGTACGTGTACATAACGCTCGTGTACGTACAGTGCTTTTCATTTATTTTCAACGTAAAGTTGAAACGTCGAAGATTCTCTCTCTCTCTCTCTCTCTCTCCTCATCTCTCTCTCTCTCTCTCTCTCTCTCTCTATATATATATATATATATATATATATATATATATATAATTATATATATATATATATATATATATATATATATATAACATCATGTCATATACGGGTCCACATAGTCCCGGTACCATTACAAGTATTTATTGCTCAGAAACCCATATAACATAGAGTAATGCAGTCTTCATTGTTTGAGTCTTTACGTTTAGTTTTATTGACGTTAATTTGTATTTATATAAAAACTTTAAAAAATTGCATTACCTTATGTTGTATGGTTTTTAAGCAGTAAATATACTTGTAATGGTACTGGGACCTTATGGACACCATATATATATAATATATATATATATATATATATATATATATATATATATATATATATCTAAAAAAATCACCATAACGTGACTGGAAAATCTTCAAGTAATCAAAGTCCACAATTATGTAAAATGTGTATTAAAAATACATAAAAGACGGGAGCTTTCGTCTACTTGATCAGTAGACCTCATCAGCCGTACTGAGTTTTCTTTTCAAAAATTATATACAAAAAGTTACGAAGGGCAGGCAGGACTCTGGAAACGTCTCCAAGGGAGATAACCACCAAAACAAACTCTCTTAATTATGTTATTCCCTCGTTCAATGTCTGGCCAAAAGACGAGCCGATCGTCGTGGTTGAACTACCTCCTCTGTGTGTTCGGCTGTTCCTCGTCCAAAACGTCTGCATCGGCACCTGCAATGGGGGTTCTTCCTTCCAATGCCTGGGCAGGAGAAAGAGAGACAACCTGGGCAGTAGGAGTGGTGCAATCAACGTCTGTTCTAATATTTACAGTTTTAAGAACCAAATAATTTAAAAATGCATCCTCTTGGGTAAATGATTTGTTAAAATCAAACACGTTTAAAATATTAATAAGAGCCCCTTCAACTACTCTGCGTCTACTTGCGTTATTATCTTTGTAAATTACTCTCGCTCCTTCCCAGTCAATTACATGCCCTAACTCTAACGTATGTCTGGCAACTGAACTATATTTCGATCCCAACCTACATGATCGCTTATGTTCCTCTAATCTTATACCTAATCCCCTGCCAGATTCCCCATAATAACCCTTATTGCAATCTTTACACGGTACCACATAAACTCCAACGTCATCTTTCCTTTCTTTTTCATGATTCCTAATCAACTTTGATTTTAACGAGGTATTATACCTAAAAGCTAAATCCAACCTATTTTCCCTATTCTGTTTTAATAAATGTTGCACCCTTTCCAAACTATGATGATAAGGAAGCGGAATACACTGACTACTTTTGAATTCATATTTCCCGGTCGGTGGATTATAAAAGTTTTTTTCTAGCCTTGGTAAACGCTTGGTCAATAAAATATTTTGGGTATCCCAGTCTCGTGAAAACCTCTCTTATATGTTTCATTTCCTTGTCTATGTACTGTGGATCACAAATCCGAAGCCCTCTCGTTACCATGTTGACGATTACATTAGACTTTATACGTTGGCTATGGTATGAATAAAAATGAATGTACAGTTCTGCATTGGTGTCTTTTCTGTTTTGGTGGTTATCTCCCTTGGAGACGTTTCCAGAGTCCTGCCTGCCCTCGTAACTTTTTTTG
>NC_061099.1:1500492-1512992 GCF_015104395.2 Macrobrachium nipponense | reverse complement strand
CAGTGATTGAACCTGAGTTGAATCCTAACCTTGGGAAACTGCTTTAAAAGCTCTTTACCAAAAAAAAGTTAATTATGTCCACGTTGACCATAAATCAGTGAATTGGTACCTGGTAGTTACTTGACCACAGTGAGTTGCAACGAGTTAAGAACTGGAAGGCCAACGCCAACTTCACGGGAAAAGATATATATGTTGAAATAAAGTAAATATAATGAGTCCATGTTATATTATACTGTAACATAATTTTGAATTGGACTTTCGAGCCTAATTAATTGTTTTCTCTTGCACTCAATACTCTACAGCATTTTTTTATCTTTTTACCGTTGGACACTTGGCTAACCTCCAGTAACTCAACCTCCGGTCAACCTCACTTGAATGCCACTGATACGCCTACGATACATGAAGGGTCTGTTGGCCAGTCTGTCGTTCCAACGTCTTGTTAAAAAAAAAAAAAATTATTTGTGTGTTCCTCCACATGCTCGTCTAAACTTCGCAATGTGCATAAGATGAAAATAATTTCCTTCGTCCGTCCAGAAATATGTCAGAAAGTGAGTTGCGAAAGGTTACGAAGTGTTATAGATTATTTGTATTTTCTTTTTATGAAAATAATTCAGTTAGATTATTTCTAGTTTCTTTTTATGAAAGTAATTCAATTAGATTATTTCTATTTTCTTTTTATGGAAGTAATTCAGTTAGATTATTTCTAGTTTCTTTTTATGAAAGTAATTCAATTAGATTATTTCTAGTTTCTTTTTATGGAAGTAATTCAATTAGATTATTTCTAGTTTCTTTTTATGGAAGTAATTCAGTTAGATTATTTCTAGTTTCTTTTTATGAAAGTAATTCAATTAGATTATTTCTAGTTTCTTTTTATGAAAGTAATTTAATTGGATTATTTCTAGTTTCTTTTTATGAAAGTAATTCAATTGGATTATTTCTAGTTTCTTTTTATGGAAGTCATTTCATTTCTCCTCTGAAAAATGGGATTAAAAGAAAGACGCTAATTATTACAGTATTTTTCATCTTCTTATCTTTAGATTCTCAAGGTAATCCTGTCTTTCTGGAGAAATGCTCAGTGAAAGTTAAGTTAGAAAGGTGACAGAAGCGAAAGAAATTTATTGTGGGTGACGTATCTTGACCGGAACGAGTATCGGAAACATATGGCAACAGTAAAGATTACTATCTTTAAACAAGATCTTATTTCCGTAGTAAATTCTCCGGATGTGGGAATGCTGGCGAACATGACAGAAACTGATCAGGAGAAATACTTTATAGTATTGTCAGTTTTGACACCTGTCGTACAACGCTAGACAGACCAATAAACAGTAAGAGCCCCGTAGGGGGAGATAGTGCCGTCAGTGCACCTCATGTGGTGTAATGTGGGCATGATCAAGGTATATATAGAATTAGGGACCTTATTCTATCTACCTTGGGCATGAATAAAGTTTCTGGGCAGCGTGCCGAAGGCCCCTAGCTGCGACCTCGTGCATTCCTTTTACTGCACCTCCTTTCAAATTCTCCTTCTTCCATCTTACTTTCTTCAACCCTTTGCCAACAATTGAACCATAGTTGCAGCTGCGAGGTTTTCCTCCTGTTACACCTTTCCAACCTTTTTACTGTCGGTTCCCCTTTCAGCGCTGAATGGCCTCGTAGGTTCCAGTGCTCCGCTTGTGGCCTTAATTCTGTCAGCTATTCTATTCTATTCTGAACAGTACAATAAGCTCTGGGCATCGTCTCTCCGTCAGACTCTTGTCTGTTGTGTCATAGCAAACTCAGGTCCACTCAGAAAGTCATAGTAGTCTTGAGAGTTTCTTAGCCAGTGGTAGCATGCTTACGTAGACCACATAGTTTTACGACAAAAAAAGTCTACTAAGAAAAAATACGATACATTTCGATAAGAGAAACACGGAAGTTAAGTCTGTGGAATGTACGAGAAGAAGAGAATTTCCCGTAGGCCTTTAAATAAATCCTGTGACACAGCATCAAGACGGGATCCATTTGTTCCCACGTCGAAGGACGAGCGCAAAAATGCAAAGTTACGGAGGAGGGAATTTGTTTTGAAATCGTTTCAGGTCCGTGGAATAAAAACATCATCAGTCGATTGTAGACTAGTAGGAAGTAGAGAGAGAGAGAGAGAGAGAGAGAGAGAGAGAGGAGACGAGAGAGAGAGAGAGAGAGAGAGAGAGAGAGAGAGAGAATGTGTCCACAGTTACGAGAATGTGAATGGTGAATTACATGCAATATTTAGCTATCTTACTTAATCCCAATGCTCCATAGTAATGAAAAGTAAGGCTGGCTTATGTCATATTATTGTATGTAGTACTTTATAAGGTGAAGAACCATATTAGCAGTCTTTAGCCTATTTTTCTCAAATGGTATTCTTATATTCATATTGGTCAGAAAATGTTTCAGTGTGTAAGCTGACATTTTTCCATAGTTTGCCTTGAAACTGACTGACGTGGTAACTTTTATTATGAGTTGATGACTCCGCGGAAATTTGACATTGACATTTTACGTAGCTACGTGACTTTTATTCAATATATATATATATATATATATATATATATATATATATATATATAAATATATATATATATTCTTTTTAAGAAGCGATCTCCTCATTCTGCGTTATCTCTTTTCACTTTTTGTTACTTCTTTCCTGTGAACACCATAATATTGTTTGGAAGCCTCAATTTCAAGTCGGTGGGCCCCTGCGGGTTCATATTCGCAATAATAATAATAATAATAATAATAATAATAATAATAATAATAATAATAATAATAATACCATAGTTTTAAATTGAGAAACAAATCCACAGTTATGTGTGGTTGCATAGATTTAAAATTAAAACTACCGAGAGCTTTCAGGAATCTGTTCGATTCCCGTTTTCGATATATTCCCGAAAGCTCTTTATAAAGATTTCTTTTTTAATAAATGTATGTACCCATATTCGTAACGGTGGAATTGTTTCTCTAATGATAAGAAGAAGAAGAAGAAGAAGAAGAAGAAGAAGAAGAAGAGGAGGAGGAGGAGGAGGAGGAGGAGGAAGGAGAGGAGGAGGAGGAGGAGGAGGAGGAGGAGGAGGAGGAGGAGGAGGAGGAGGAGGAGGAGTTCCCACCATAATTAAGTGCGGCGCTGATGACAAGAGACCTGACGGAACCTTGATCCTTTTGTGCAACATGATACGAACGACGGCTGGTTTGGTTAATGCCCCAGTTTTTTTATTCTGCTGATTCCTAAAAGCTTCCGATTTAATAGGAAGTTTGTCAAGACAGGCTTCTCTGAGTCCACATGTCCTGTTGTTCCCAGATCTTCTTCCTTGGTACGATTCGGGGAATTCTGGATATCCATCAGTTTGACTGATTAGCGTACAGGCAATTTGGTTGATGGGATGAGATTGTCATCTGTTAATTGTCTGCAGAGGATTGGTAGTATAGGCTGCTAATAAGTACTGTGTCGATTGATAGGATACCATTTTACAACTGTTGATGGTCTCAGAGAAGCATTTTCGTAATTTTTTCTACCGCACTGTTTTAAGTTTGAGTTTCAGACTGGGTAGAATACGTCGATAACAAGCAGTGTTGTATTATATTACGCCTCTCTCTCTCTCTCTTCTCTCTCTCTCTCTCTCTCTCTCTCTCTCTCTCTCATTCACAACTGCAGTGTTGTATTATGTTACGCTTAGACGGTTTCCAAGTCTGTGACAACATAGACTCGAAGTTCTTAATTACTTTTCAATGCGTCCATTTTGCCCTTAAGTACTTCTCAATGTATCTATTTTGTCCTTACGTAGTTCTCATTGTATCTGTTTTGCCCTTAAGTACTTCTCGGTGCGTCCATTTTGCACTTAAGTTATTTTCATTGTATCCATTTTGCCCTTAAGTACTTCTCAATGGGTCCATTTTGTCGTTAAGTATTTCTCTATGTATGCATTTTGTCCCTAAGTACTACTCAGTGCGTCCATTTTGTCTTGAATTACTGCTCAACGTGTCCTTTTAGCACTTGAATCATTTTCATTGTATCCATTTTGCCCGAGTGCTGCTCAGTGTAAAGATCAAAAGTTTGATCTCCGGCCCAGGAGAGGTAGAATTTGCCAGTGGCAAACGGATCGTGACCGAGCTGTTTAGGAGAGGAAACACACAAACAAGCGCCTTAGTGACGTTGTCGTTATGGTGTAGGTGTATCATCTCGGTGGCCGCGAGTTCGATTCTCGGGCATTCCATTGAGGGGTCAGAGATGTGTACTTCTGGCGATAGAAGTTCACTCTCGACGTGGTTCGGAAGTCACGTAAAGCCGTTGGTCCCGTTGCTGAATAACCACTGGTACCATGCAACGTAAAAACACCTACAAACAAACAAACAAACACACACACACAAAGTAAACAAAATAAGAAGTCAGGAACAGACAACACACTCGAGGGGGAGCTCGATCCACCTGAAGTTCGATAACCCTATTTCCTCATTGTTGCTTTCACTTCTCGTGGGAAAACTTCTTGCTTGTGAATGTCTGTCTCATTGGCGTCGTTCGTTTGATTCTGTGAGGAAAGTTTATAAAAAGAGAAAAAAAAAAGTATTAGGTTTAGAATTTAACTTGAGGCCTTATGGATTTTTTCATTATTATTATTATTGTGTTGGATGACATTGGAGGTATGCATTGGAGATTATTCATGGAAAATGTTTTTGTAACACATTTTCCAATGAATAATCTCCAATGCATACCTCCAATGTGTGTGTGTGTGTGTACACACACACACACACACACACACAAACATATATATATATATATATATATATATATATATATATATATATATTATATATATATATATATATATATATATGCAGACATAATTTATTTTTTAGTTATTGGTTATTTCATAACAATAACATGCTCTGGGTTTTTTTTTTTTGAGAGAGAGAGAGATTACCGAAAACATACCACAATGTAGTTAGGAGACTCTCTCTCTCTCTCTCTCTCTCTCTCTCTCTCTCTCTCTCTCTCTCTCTCTCTCTCTCCTTCCCCTTAATCTTATTTTCTAGTATTCTGTCCATTTGTGAAAGTAAGTAAAGGCTTTGCAGGTTAAAAGCACAGCAACCACTATCGGTGGTAACGTCAGCTTAGCTGGCAATGTCAGCTTAGCTGGTAACGTCAGTTTACCTGGTAACGTCAGCAGAACTACGTAGTAATGGCAGCATAGCCGGTAACGTCAGCAGAGCTAGTAATGTCAGCATAGCCGGTAATGTCAGCAGAGCTAATGTCAGCTTAGTCGGTAACGTCAGCATAACTGGTAATGTCTCATAGCCGGTAACGTCAGCATAGCTAGTAATGGCAGCATAGCTAGTAACGTCAGGAGAGCTGGTAACGTCAGCAAGGCTAATAATGTCAGCAAAGCTGGTAAAGTTAGCAGAGCTAGTGATGTCAGCAGAGCTGGTAACGCCAGCAAAGCCGGTAACGTCAGCATAACTATTAATGTCAGCATGGCCGGTAACGTCATCATAACTAGTAACGGCAACATAGCTAGGAATGTCAGCGTAGCGAGTAATGTCAGCACACCTGGTAATGTCAGCTCGCGTAGCGACCGGACCATTGCACGGCTTAATATAATGCATATCCAGAATGCTGTTGACACCGTTCGTGTGCAGGGATGAATTTCAAATCCAGCGCTTGCCTACAGTCAAAAGCTATCCGTCCTAGCGTTCGTGTCTTATCTCAGAATATTGAGAGAGAGAGAGAGAGAGAGAGAGAGAGAGAGAGAGAGAGAGAGAGAGAGAGATGATTTTCCTTTGGACATTATTTATCCTAGAGAATTACAATTGCAGGATGGATTTTGTTAACATATGCTACATGCATAGCCTTTCAATATCATGCAAAAGCATTAAAGATTTGATTGCCAAAATTAAGCATTTATACTCAGGGATAACTGGTATTATCAGTTATTGAATTCATTTTTAGTCAAGTCGTAAAACGTCTCCCTTTTGTGTAATTATTTTTTTTTTAGAAAGACAAAGTTTCACGATAAGTGAATCAAATGGTATATTGTTCTCCTTATTTTTGGTAATTACGACAAAATTGCCAGTAATTACAAATGAGTAATATATATATATATATATATATATATATATATATATATATATATATATATATACACGTATGTGGGTGTGTCTGTGTATTATGTATTTTTCTGTAATCAATGATAGGTTACATTTTTTCCTTTTTTTGGACGTAATTGCGACAAAGTTACCAGTAATAAAAAATGAGTAATATATATGTATATATACATATATATATACGTTTGTGGGTGGTTGTGTCTGTATTATGTATGTTTTGAGAGAAAGGGAATCAATTGATGACCAGCGCTAGCATGTGCAAAAAGCCACTCTTACATGCATCGGATGGGCGTAAAGTATGCGTGTGGTTGAGAGAGAGAGAGAGAGATAGAGAGAGAGAGAGAGAGAGAGAGAGAGAGAGAATGTGCCGTTGTTATTAACGACACGCAACTTATGAGTCATGCGGCCTTCCTAGATTTTACGAAATTTGAATACGAGATATTCGCGCTTGGAGGTACATGCTTATTTGTTAGCTTGGATGGTTGGAAGGTGTAGATAGTTTGATTTTTTCTATTATTAATAAAACCAATTTGTTTTCCAATTATGTAGATTTTTTTATCACTAACAACACCCACACACACACACACACACACACACATATATAATATATATATATATATATATATATATATATATAATAAACAAAAAAAAATATATATATAATATATATATATATATATAGTATATATATATCGAATATATATATATATAGGTATATAATATATATATATGTATATATATAAATTACTGTGTATGTGCGCGTGCGCGTGTGGGCCGACAGACACTTTTGTGTCTACCACCTTATCACATGATTTAAACATTCGGTACGACGTGACGTCATGGCCCGTGTCCCGCTGTTTGACATCACTGTTGACTCTTAGTCAGAATACCCTGAAATATCTTTTGGAGTCGTTGAGAGGAAACCCGCTTATGTCAAGTGGGTTCTTAGCAGAAATAATGTAAAAAGTATTATTATTATTTTTTTATTATCCTTCTTCTTATTATTATTATTATTATTACTCTCATTACGAGGATCAGGTCAGCGGTTTAAGTCCCCAGAGAGGAAGTTTGTCCTTTATTATAAATAATAATAATAGTAATAAAAACAATGTTCTTTACTAAGTTACCACGTTCATTACTACTTATAGATTGCTGGTATATTAGTTTCAACTATCGTTACTTCATCACTGTAATCCTTATCCACCTAAATTTAGTGTATAAATGCTATTCGTACTAATATTTAAAGTCTAAACCTAAAAAGTTGGTTTAGTTTTTCATGTCTCATCAATATCATCATTATGTATTATTGATATTATTATTGTTGTTGTTGTATTGATAAATATCATCATTAACTAAACCTGTCAGTGTGGTATTTTCCATGCCTCAGTATCATCAGCATCATCGCAAGTATTATTATTGTTATTATTATTATTTTTGTTGTTGTTGCATTGTTGTTTTTCTGCGGTTATTGCCAATCCCCAGACGAGCCTCGCTGCATCTTTTAACAAAAGGAACGAAACTCGTTTTAAACTCATTTATGGTAAGCCTTCTTCTTCTTCTTCTTCTTCTTCTTCTTCTTCTTCTTCTTCATGCTCGTCATGAGGAATGCTGGCCAACATCCTCCTTCCCACTGGCGCTTATTCATTCTCTCTCTCTCTCTCTCTCTCCTCTCTCTCTCTCGTCTCTCTCTCTATATACTATATCATATATATATATATATATATATATATATATATGTATGTATGTATGTATGTATGTATGTACATTGCAGTTTAAAGACATGATTTTAATACTTTAGGTTTATGGTACATGCTCTCTCTCTCTCATCTCTCTCTCTCTCTCTCTCTATATATATATATATATATATATATATATATATATATATATATATATATATATTATATATATATATATATATTATATGTATATATATATATTGCATTTATTGCAGATTGACGAAATGATGTTAATACTTGAGGTAACATGTTCATTCTCTCTCTCTCTCTCTCTCTCTCTCTCTCTCTCTCTCTCTCTCTCTCTCACCACCTGTTGTCGTCGCTGTCCACATCATCATAAAAGGAAAAGAGAGACACCCTCTGCATTATTCATGGCATAATACCAATAGTATAAGCAATGTTGAACAATTATTTTATATATTTTTTACGCCTTTTTTATAAGTTTAGTTCGGTAGTTGTTATTTTTGTATGGTCTCGAATGACTTATGACTTGAATTTATGTTTTCGTACTTGGAAAATAATTTTTTTTTTTAGATTTTGTTTTTAAAATTGTTCGATATTTCCATCGATTGTTTATTTTATTTCTGAAGTTGAGTAGATAAAAGAAAAAGGCTTAACCACAAAGGAAACGATAGGCGTAGGCGTCACAGATGCTGATTGACTCTCGCCTTGAACTCGGGGGAACAGGGGCCGATATTGTACCTGTAGAAAAGAGAAAAAGAAGATACCTTTTGGGCTGTAAAAGAGGGTCGGGAGAATTGGCAGTTCATTCGTTTAATTGATTACTAATCTCTTAACCGGTAATTTATTTGTCCCTTGGTTGGATCAGTCATTCGTCAATATATTTAATCAAGGATCCTTGCTTTTGCTTTTACCTTCTAGTATGCCACCAGTTTCAAGGTAATTTGCTTTCATACGTATTTAATAAAGCAGCTGTCTTTTGCCATATATAATATATCATATATCTAGAATAATATATCTAATATTATAATATGGTATATAATATATAATGTATGTATATATATGTAGATATATATATATAGTATATATATATGGTAATAATTAGAAACTTGCATATAATATAATAATTATATATATATCTCTATTATGATAATATTATTTATTTATATATATATAGATATATATATATATATATATAGATTATTATATAATATATTTATATATGTGTGTTTAATATAGATATATATATATATATATATATATCTATATATATTATTAGTCTAATATATATATTATCTATAATATATATAGTAGATATATATATATATAATATATATAGTGATATATATATATATATTAGTACTAGATATTATCGAGCTAATAGATATATAAGGGCCTCAGTGCCGTGATCGGTATGGTCTTGGCGTGCCACCCTGGTGGCCGCGAGTTCGATTCTCTGGCATTCCATTGAGGTGTGAGAGATGTGTATGTCTGGTGATAGAGGTTCACGCTCGACGTCGTTCGGAAGTCACGCATGCCGTTGGTCCCGTTGCTGAATAACCACTGGTTCCATGCAACGTAAAAATACCATACAAACAAACAAAAAGCAATATTTAATATATATATATATATATATATATATATATATTATATATATAAACATACATGTATTACTAAAAGGACCTCATTCAAACTAAATGGTATCTAGCGGAGTTATTTATTAAAAAAAGATACAAGCTTATAACTTTTTTGAATAAATAGATACCATCCAGTTTGAGTGAGGTCCTTTTAGTAATTGTACGATTGCACTGAACAATTGTGTATATGTGATAGGTTAACATACATACATACATATACATGATTGCATTGTCATGCATCTCACTTTCCCGGGCGCTATTTTGTGTAGTGGAGGTGCACGTTCCAGTTTGTGAGGTCTTAATAATGATTTGCATTGAGTGATAGGATGACGTATCTCCCCGTTGAATACTGATTGAAGTCTGAGAGATGTGGGCTGGTATACACTCAAGGCCTCTTTTGGTTGTTGGTTGTCGGACTTCGTGTATGCTTGCTCTTTTGTGTTTATGTGTCTATATATATAATATATATATATATATATGACTGGTAAAAACGTTCTGTTACAACAGAATTCCATCTCATAAAATGAGCCATAAAAACGCTAAAGCACAGAGAGAAAATACTACACTTCTACCTGAAGAGAGAGACAGCAATCTCTGAAATATAGTATTTTCTCTCTATATTTTGGCGGTTTTGTGAGCGCCAGTTATTATATATGTATATATATATATATATATATATTTTAATATATATAATATATTTAATAGATATATATACATATATACTATATATACACTATATACCATATAAATGTGTGCATATATATATATATATATATATATATATATATATATATATGTACACAGCCATATATAAAATACATACACACATTTGATATTGGAAGCTCTTTTGCCTTGAACTTGAAAGACCTGGGCTCGATCCCGTTGATGACTTCTAATATGCAAGAACATGATGGTGGTAATGATAGTGATAATGATGGTGATTGTGTCATTGTTTTTTTTTTTTTTTTTTTTTTAAGCAAAACCAATCGATAGTTTTTCCCTTAATAAAATTCATTCAATCAGTCAGTCAGTATCTTTCAGTCAGTTAAGGAAGAAACTGCTACCGGTTAATTACCGCGCAGTTTGACTTCAAGGAGGTTCTCCAGTTCACCACAACAGTTAAGTCAATTGTTACTTGTGGAATCTGAAAGCCAATTATCCTTGTAGATTATGTTCTGTGAACATATTTAATTATTGCCTTGGAGTCCAAGACAGATGCGGAAGAGGAGAATAACTTATAGCTCGCTAAAAAAAAAAAAAATCTGATTTGGAGCCTAAATAACTAGTCCCAAAGGGGGTAGGGGTGGGGTTAATGCTGTCAGTGTACCTTACGCGGTGCGCTGTAGATATTACTTAAAGGTTCTTTGCGTCGTTCCTCCGGCTCGTAGCTGCGACCCTCTCCTTTCATTTGACCATATTTATGCTCATATTCTCTTTCTTTCTTTCATCTTACTTTCCACCCTCTCCTAGCTATTGTTCCGGCATTATTTCCAGCGCTGAATGACCTCATAGCTCCTAGCGCCTGGCCTGTGGCTTGAATTTTATATTCCAGTTCCCAAAGAATGACTTTTAAAAGGAAGTTGTCTTGTATACCACAATCTCTCTCTCTCTCTCTCTCTCTCTCTCTCTCTCTCTCTGGGTTTTTTGAAGGAATCAAGATAAGGTGGGTTTTGTGGCCTTGCATTCCAGCAAGTCAAAGCACAGCTGTTTTGTTTGTTTGTTTGTGTTTTGCGTGTTTTGTCTGTCTGTTAGCAGTCTGTATTTAGCACATTTGCATACTGTTCGCGTTTGAATTATGTATAAGTATATACTTTCAGTCCTTTCAAGTTACTGTCAGTTACTGGTTGTGTGTATTATCTCTTTAAGCATTAAGTATATATGAATATATTACACATTTTAATGTATTATGGGTTCCTTCTGTCCTTGTTTTATCTGTTCTTGTATACAGTGTATATGAATGCAGTATTGCAGTATATATTTAAATATATATATGTAATTCTTGTTTTATCTGTTCATGTATACACTGTATATGAATGCAGTATACATTTAAATGTATATTTGTAGTTCTGTTTTATCTGTTCATATATACACTGTATATGAATGCAGCATACGTCTAACTGTATATATGTAGTTCTTGTTTTATCTGTTCATGTATATAGTGTATGTGAACGCAGTATACATTTAAATGTATACAGATAGTTCTTGTTGTATATGTTCATGTATTTAGTATATAAGAACATAGTTATCCATTTAGATGTAATGTTTGTTTGGATACCTTCAGTCCTTTCACGTTGCTTCCAGTTAGTTACTTCTATTCGTAAACTTCTTAAGCTGAGAGCCGTTCTTTACCAAGCCGCATCTTCCTCCATGGAACTTCCCGTCCAGTAAACTTCATCGAGGTTTATTTATCAGATAGTTCTCTGCATCGAAAATTTATTGTTTCGATTTTATTGTGTTGTTTATTCATCATTTCTACGTACACAATTTTTTCTGATTATTGTTTTACATAATCTCTTCAAGGAAAGTTCGTCTTGTGAATGAAATTACCGTTTTTATTTTTAGAACAACATCCAAATTATGGCGGCACAACGAAATTTATCGAAAAACTACTGGTTATGCAATTATATATTAATTTCGAAAGGATGTATCTATAATCGTATTGAATTTAGTTATAAAACTTTTATATTGAAAGTCATAGGTACACACATTTTAAATATGTATATATACCTATAGTGTGTATATAAATGTATATATATATGTACATATATATGTATAATATATAATATATATAGATATATAATATATATATATAATATATATACTATATATATATATTAGTAGTGCCAACAGGGTACAGCCTTCCAGTTTCTCTAGCAAATATTGAATAGTGAGGTTGCCAGACCCCCTCCTTTTTCCTTGATTACGGCAGATGCTGGTAACCCATTTACAATTAAGTATACTGGTGATAGTACCGGAACGGTGAACGGACCTATCCAACGTGATCCACAACGCTTAATTAAAAAGCTGCGAGTATTTTGTCTTCTTTTAGTAGTTCGCC
>NC_061099.1:1485492-1495492 GCF_015104395.2 Macrobrachium nipponense | reverse complement strand
TTTTTAATTCAGTGACTGCTACTACTACTCTATTCTGTTGAATTTTATTTTATTATTATTATTATTATTATTATTATTATTATTATTATTATTATTATTATTATTATTATTATTATAGAAACATTGATGATATTATTATTACATCTTTAGTGACGTTTATAAATGACAAAATGTGTTTTGAATAACCCACTCCCACACGATCGCACATTTTTTCGTATTATTATTGACATTACTGGATAAATGCATCACTCTTCCATAGTTTTGCAGCCGTACATATCTCATCTTTTTAGTATCTTCCGTGTAAAACAGGTTTTTTAGTAATGGTAAAATGTTGAAAACCACCATTTCTGAAAGACTGTTCTAAGAGCTGAATCGAAGTAGAAAGATAATAAGAGAATTCAGGACAGTGTAGATATCAACCTTCTATAATGACCGTGAGAGAGAAGTGACGAAGAGAAGACGACGCCCCCAATCAACGCCGCCTGTTGAGACAACGCAAATGCATTATCAGATCAGCTATTAGACCGTGCACACACTCGCGCCCTCCCCTCCCGCCAATGCAATGAAGCCAGAACGGGAGTGATTATACCTCAGAAAATGTCGGCCTTTTGATGATACCGCCACCGAAGGAGATAGGAAAGGAAATAAGGAAATTGTTTGTGTAGGACCATCACCACCACCCACCAACGGAGAAAGAAGTGCAAGAGAAACGACGACAAAACATTTCATTAGTTCCCCCCAACTCATTGTGTGACGACTACGACAGAAAACGTTTTCGTGTTTAAGAAAAAGTAGTAATCATTCCCGTTTTCTGTAAATGTATACGACGGAGAACTTTAGAAGAAAAAGTGACGAAACTCTCCGAATATAAAGATTTTTTTCTTTAAACGACTCTCCATTTGGATACGCAGATACGTACGTTCAGTGGTACATTTGGAGTGAAATATACAGGAACCTCTACGCCCTAGAGTGTGAGACGTTGTTAGTTCAAACTTCCTTTTGGAAAATGCTCATCATACAAGTCCCGATGGGCGGGAAAGCCCGCCGTGTGGCCTACCACCCACAGGTAAGTTTTGGGGATCCCAAACCCTCCCGGTTAAGGTGGCTGGGATGGAATGACGATTTTGGGGAGTGGTATAATATTTGTATTGTGTTGTTGAAGGTGGCAGTGTCCAAAATCAGGGTTTTGAATAACAAATACTAGTGATATATTTTTTTCCTTGGCTTAATTTCGTATTAAAGATAAAATTTCCAATGCGGCGTTTTTCATTGTATTAGAAAAGAGGTCTGGATTTGTGCTCGTGATGTGTTTAATAAATGTACCATTGTTTTGACGGACAGTATAATGTGCACGCCAGAAGTTCGGCAGCACGAACACTTAGAATGTTTCTTTGTGTGAGTTATTCATCATTTTTAACGATATACATCACTATTAAACTTGTGACTCGACTTACAAGCTTCTGTGAGTAGAACATATGTAAAATTTAAGGGAGTTTAAAGAGTATAAAGGCATAATAAGATTTTTAAAAAGTTACACGTAGAACAATAAAAAAATATATATATATAAAAGCTAAATCTACAAACTTCATTCTAAAACAAAACAGATTCTTAAATGTAATTCATTAATGAATATTTATATATATATATATATATATATATATATATATATATATATATATATATATATATATATATATGTGTATATATACACATATATTTCAATATAACCTAATACAGTTCACTGGGTTCTTTTGTCATAAATGCTATATTTCGTGTCAGTTAGATTCCTAACTGTATAACCATACAAAACTTCGTGCTTGTTTTAAACTTAGATTTAAAATGAAGAAAATGTCACACTTTTCCGAGTCCCATGTGATGTAATATTCTAGTCAAACACGGACTCCATCACCGTATTCACTCGGGACATGACACGGAAAACACGGGTTTCCGGCTAAAATTGATCATAGATCACGTCGAAGGTCTGTCTTTGTAAGACCTATCGAGTAGACAGAATTCGGCCTTGAAGGAACAGAAGACCAACCGACCGCAGGTTCTAAGAAAAAACGAACATGTAGGCTAAAAGTCGAATTTCTTTTTTACGTGTTTTTACCGTTCACGTTAGGATTAATTTTTAAAAAATATTTTTTTCTTAATAACAATGACTTATTGTTTGGTTTTAGCGTTTCCTAATTCAGAATTTTTCCACGAATATATATTGTCACCATATTCATTAAAATATTTTTTATATTGATTTCATGCGTTGTAAATTTATTATAAGCTAGTCGTGGAAACATTTACTACTTCTTGAAATATAACTAAAGTAAATATGATAATGAGCAACCAAAATGTATTTAAATCGTTATGAGCTAACTCTGACACTAAGAACCAAAATTTGGTACATGAACCAATAAGGAATTGAATATTTGAGATTCACTGATTTTTAAGAGACATTTTATAAAATAAAAAAATCCTTATGTATTTTCTTACGACTGTAGAAAGTTACATTCATGGAACCCAAAGATACACTCGAATACCTCTATATATTATTCCTGATTGAAACGTGTCACGCGATTCGCTGATTGGTTCGGGATGAAGAGACGACCAATCACACTCTCGCCTTCTCCGTTCTAAGAACTTTCGTGTGAGTCAACTCACTGATGTAGTTCATGTTTAATGTTTATTCATTTATTTATTTGTTACTTTTGTTAGTGGTTTGAAGTTTTGTCTTTTTTCTTTGGAATTGTTCTTTCTAAGTATAGGTTGCGTGAGTTATTCGTTGACCGAGGCGCCACAATATATATATATATATATATATATATATATATATATATCTATATATATATATAAAACTGAATCACGAAAATATGGGACGTGATGAATATATATATATATATATATATATATATATATATATATATATATATATATATATATTAACGACAAAATTCACAAGAAGGAAAGAGAAACGTTCGAGTTCTGCAAGGCCTTTCGAGAGTCCATGTCTTTTCTTTTATTAGCAAAGGACAAGAAGTCGAAAGGCCTTGAAGAACTCCAACGTTTCTCTTTCCTTCGTGGACTTAGTCTTTATATATAATGTAGAATCTACTGGTCATTTTTACTAGATACAAATGAGATTGTAACAGCCACAATGCCCTCTTAACTTCTCAAATTCTTTGTTCTTTTTTGGATACGCTTGTCACTGCAAATCCTTGAGCTCCAACTTCAAAGAAATTTGAAGAAATCGTCGTAATTATGGTGTCGCAGGTTCGTTTCCCGCTACCGGACATCATGATTTTTTTCTAAATCTTCGAAGTTGGAGTTCAAGGCTTTGTAGTGACAGGCGTATGCAAAAAATAAAGCAAAGAATTTGGGAAGTTAAGAGGGCATTATTGCTATTGCAATTTCATATACAAAACATATATATTATATATATATATATATATATATATATATATATATGTATGTATGTATGTATGTATGTATGTATGTATGTATACGTATATACGTTCTTTGTCAATGTTCAGTAGTTAGTCGGAAGCTATATACGCTCATATGTAGTCTCTCTCTCTCTCTCTCTCTCTCTCTCTCTCTCTCTCTCTCTCTCTCTCTCTATAAAATAAATATATCTATATATATATATATATATATATATATATATATATATAGATATATATATATTATATATATATATTATATGTGTATATGTATACATATATGCAAATATATACTATATGTATATTACATATATATTATATATATATATATATATATA
The DNA here is from genome assembly GCF_015104395.2 of Macrobrachium nipponense. NCBI lineage: Eukaryota > Metazoa > Arthropoda > Malacostraca > Decapoda > Palaemonidae > Macrobrachium > Macrobrachium nipponense. The sequence goes on along the minus strand of NC_061099.1, from coordinate 1,491,720 downwards.
TATACATACATATATATATATCTTGTCTGCGTAGCCTGACTGGCCGACCGATTGATTGAATGGCGTCTCCTTGTCTCTCCCTCTGCGCGCAGGGCGGCGATGGCAAGGTCCACCACCACCAACAACAGCAGGCGCAGCAGCTGCATCAGCTGCATCAGCAGCAGCAGCAGCAGCAGCAACAGCAGATGCAGGCGGCCGATCCCGCCAACATGAAGAAAGAGCGCAGCTTCGTGAGGCACTCACAACACCACCATCACAACAATAACGCTAACTACAACCATAATAATAATAATAATCCAAATAACAACAACAACAGCAGCCATCACCACCTGCACCACAACAACAACAATAATAATAATAATGTGAGTACTGCAGACTAGAGGTTTTTTTTTTACGGTGAGTTGTACGATTTTTCTTATAGGTTTAGATAATATTTCCTTTACTCAGTTTTGTTATAATTTCTGTAGTCTTTGTATTTACATATATTTATTTAAGTTGTAGTTCGCTTGTAGAGTTTATTGTTATTTTTCCTTTTCTTTATTTTTATTGTATTTTTCTTTTTCGCTTTAGCTTTTATTTAGAATCATTCTGCTTTAATTCGGTGGTGGTATTTACCTGTATTTGTTCACGTATGTTTTTTTTTACCTATGTGAACAAAGTTTTTTTCACTGTGAAAAACAACGAACGAGTTTTTTTTGTCACTTTTTTTCTCATCGGATTTTTTCAACCTATGTGAACAATGGTGTTTTTTCGTCATTTTTGTTTACATAGATTTTTTTTTCTTTTTTCTCTGTGAACAAAGAATTTTTTTTAACAAAGGTTTTTCACCTTGGGTACAAAGGTTTTTACACCTTTGTTGACAGTTTTTAACCTATGTGAACAAAGGTGTTTTTTCGTCATTTTTGTTCACATTTTTTTTCTTTTTTCCCAATGTGAACAAAGAATTTTTTTAAACAGGTTTTTTCCCCTGGGAACAAAGGTTTCTGTACATTTTTGTTGACATATTTTTTTTAACGTATGTGAACAAAGTTTCTTTTTCACTTTTGTGAACAAATGTGATTTTTTTTACATACGTGAACGAAGGTATTTTCTTATCATTTGTTCGTGTATGTGTTTTGACACCTATGTGGATGATTTTTTTTTAAATGACTTGTAAATTATAACTAAAAAATCCCATATTCGTGTACATGATCTTAATAAATTTGTATGTCACTCGTTGTAAGAATTACCGCACAGTAATCCTCCGTTTTGTTAATTTGTGGATGTACGAAATCTCCAGGAATCAGGTCATGGGTGCAATCGAGACGTGGGTCTTCTTGCGTTGACAGGACCCAGATGACTTTGGGAAATAACTAATGAATTATGAATGTCATTTTTGGGAGAGCGGTTAACGGGGAAATCAGTTCAACGCGATTTTATAGTGGAGCGTGACAGGTATGCCATGGTGATCTCTCTCTCTCTCTCTCTCTCTCTCTCTATTCTTCTCTCTCTCTCTCTCTCCTCTCTCAGTTATTTTTTCCCACTTTTTGTCTTGATGGGAGATTCCACGGTCTTTATTTTATTTCTCGCTTCTCTCTCTCTATCTCTCTCTCTCTCTCTCACTATTTGTTTTTCACTTTTTTTTTGTCTGATGAGATTCTACGGTCTTGTATTTCTCTCTCTCTCTCTCTCTCTCTCTCTCTCTCTCTCTCTCATTATTTTAATCTCTTGTCTGATGAGAATCTACTCTCTCTCTCGCGCTGTCTCTCACTATTTTCCCTCTTCCTTTTTGTCTGATCAGATTCTATAGTCTTATCTCTCTCTCTCTCTCTCTCTCTCTCTCTCTCTCTCAGTATTTTCCATTCTTCGTTCATGTTGGATGAGAATCTACTGTAGTATAATTCTGCATTTTTTTCCTCACATTTCCCCGTTACCCAGGATACAAAAACGAAAACATGAAGACTTAAAACATTAGTTATCAATGCACAAAGCAAGCAAAGGAGACCCAAGGGCGTGTGGTGTTGGCAAGCGTCAGAGGGCGTGGCGTTAAAATTATCTTTCATAATCGGAGTAATACGTTTTTGCATGCATCCTCTGACATACTGCTGGTACAGCAAAAAAACGCCAGCACTAATAGTTCTGGGTAGCAAGCGCGTGTAGGGTCCTTTGATATTCAAAGGCAAATCTCTCTCTCTCTCTCTCTCTCTCTCTCTCTCTCTCTCTCATCTCTCTCTCTCTCTCATATTTTTTCCTCTTCATGTATGATGAGAATCAATCAATCTATTCTCTCTCTCTCTCTCTCTCTCTCTCTCTCTCTCTCTGTCGATCAGTATTTACCTCCCTTCCTGCTTAATAAGAATCTACGGTCTTGATCTCTCTCTCTCTCTCTCTCTCTCTCTCTCTCTCTCTCTCTCTCTCTCACAGAGTAATTATTTCTGTAATCCCTTCTCCTATCATTCTTATTTTCTCCGCTGTCATTGCTACGAAACACATCTGGATGACTGACCCACATATTTTTTTCGTCCACTTGTTGCTTAAGGGAAGACTTGTATTACGACGCCCTTGGAAACTAAAATTCTTCAGTAGCAGGACCCCTAAACACTCCCCCCCCCCCCCATCCATCCCTTCTCAGCCTATGTATATTGTGGTCCCCTTTATTTTATTGATTTTTTTTATTATTAAACATTTATTTTTTCGCACCTGACGGAGACCATGACCCTAGATGTAGTTTAGCGATGTGTTTTAGGCTGAAGTTTGTTATTTTGTTTGTTATTTTTCACAATCCAGATGATTTTGAATAACGTACTGTATATTAAGGTTATTTTTGATCGGTTTTATCACATATATTGATCGATTCTGTGCTTAATATTAAAACACATGTAAAATATATATATATATATATATATATATATATATATATATATATATATATATATATATATATATATATATATGTATATATATGTATATATATATATATATATATATATATATATATATATATATATATATATATTTCTTACGTGTATTTTTAATATTAAGCACAGAATCGACCAATATATCTGATAAAACCGATCAAAAATAACCCTAATATACAATAAGCTACTTGAATTCTTCTGGACTGTGAAAAATAACAAACGAAATAACAAACTTCAGCCTAAATCAAATCTCTAAACTACACATAGAGTCTTGTCTTCGTCAGTTGCGAAAAAATAAATACTTAATAATAAAAAATCAGTAAAATAAATGAGAGAGAGAGAGAGAGAGAGAGAGAGAGAGCACATCAGTCGCAGCAATATTTGTTTTTATTTTTTGTTCGTGCCCCTATTTACAACGATAAGCCTATCAGAAATATTTCCGCATGCTTTACGGTACGTAATCTCGTTCCGACGTAAACTCAGAGTGAGATAAGATTCTTCAAATGTTTCCCAAAACACCGAAGAGTTAATCTGGCCCAGCTGTTCCCCCTCCCCGCTCAGCACGAGTGGCGGAAATGATTTTAAGAGGCAGTCTTAAAAAAAAAATAATAATATAGGGGCCGGCCTTGAATGGGTAGAGAAAGAGAGTGGAGGGGTGGGATTTGGGGGAACTTGAAAATTATGAATCCCAAGTGAGGGTTTATGCCTCGTTCACACATGTCTTTTTCAAACGTGGCGTCATCGTTAGGTAGGAAGCGAGCATGTGTTACGTGTCAAAATATGGTAGGTGCCTGTTTTTACGACCGTGTTTTAAGGAGGGTTCGTGTCTTTTAAGTAAACATAACGTCTCCAAAGGGGGCATTTTAACATGTTTAACATTTGAACTCCTAAGGTAGCGCCATTTTGATTTACGCGGTTGTATAAGTTACCCCACAGGCTACATCATCATCGCTTGCGCGCCTCTTAACTCGCCAATTTCCCTATGACATTTATTTTTTTTATTTTTATTTTTTTTTTTACCAGAGGTTAAAACATATCTATTCCGTTGCCTCCGGTGGAGGGTTGTGGAATGTCGATTCTATTTGATGGTGGCCGTGAGTTTATACTTTTTAGTGTGTTGTGGGGTGGGGGTTGGAGCATAGGCATTTCTGTATCATGCCCTAAGGGGCATTATGTGGAATGTAGAATGCTTGTTTGGTTTCAGCCTACGTTCTACCCGCTCGGAACCCCTTAGGGAAATGATATGAAGTATAACCTCAAAATTAAAATATAACATAATCAGATAGACTGATAGATAAGCAGTTTATATCAGGGCAGATTAACAGTTAGGTGGAATATAGGAGACAGTGAAATGTTTTAAAAACATGCACTTAAAGACGTGAAAAGTCGCTAGGAAAAAGAGAACTTTGTATCACTTTTATTAAATTGTTTCATTGGTATCCCCTGACCAGGTTTGGTATTTTGTAGCTTCTCTGGCCATGACTGGGTCCAAGAGCATTATGCGTCATTGTTGAGACAAAAAAGGAGAGAGAGAGAGAGAGAGAGAGAGAGAGAGAGAGAGAGAGAGAGAGAGATAATACCCTTGGAGGGCCAGTATAGGGTACGCGAGCCGATTCTGACTGTGGATGATGGCAGCTTACAGAAATTACAGTTACATTGGCATACTCCTCCCTCTGAATTCTAGGGCACCAAACTGTTTCTCTCTACCCACTCGTCATAGTTTGCTGCCCAGTAATAATAATAGGACGCAACCCACCTCAAAACCCTAAGGTGTTTACGGTATTGTTGTACGCCGAGTCGGTAAAGACGTCACTGAAGTCCTGATTTCTCCTCTGTCCACTGGTTCGAATCCACGAGAGGACGAAATTATTATCAATTAAATAAAATTCCTCTTCGTTTAACATATAAGAAAGTATGTCAATTCCGAGGTAGAGCGAATTGGATGGTAAAGGACATTTGTAGCTTAATGCATGTGTATGAAAAATTCATATATAATATATATATATATATATATATGTATATATATATATATATATATATATATATATATATATATATATATATATATATATATAAATAAAGGTTTTTTTTTTTGCCACGAAGGAAAAAGATGAAAAAGCGAGATAACCGATTACTTTCGGCCCTATTTCGGACCCCGGTTTCATTTTCAAGCTGTAAAGACATAAAACAATACAGCTTGAAAATTGAAACCTTTGTGTTTTGAAACGTAGCAATAAATGTATTTTAAGGACCACCTGGGATGTACTTCCTCCTACAACAGTCTTCTATTTTTCGAGTTACTAGTAAACCGCCATACCTTAGAACGTTATATATATAATATATTATATATATATATATATATATATATATATATATATATATATATATATATTATAAATATATATAGTATGCATGCATTAATACATACATATATACGTATGTATATATTGCAAGCCATTTGCAAAGTAAACCAGTTCATATAACCTACAATTACATCGTAGAGAAGAAGACTTGGGCAACGAAAGTGCCGCACATTGAGTATTAAATTTCTCGTTAAAGTGACGTCGTTAAAATTGGCCTGAGGTTTTTGGGCGGGGCCGGGCTGTGGGTCTCCCGTGTCAGGTCGTTGACCTAGATTAAAGAAAATGGTTAGACTTTAAGGTTAAAGGAATATGAGCTATGTGTGAATACCATAAATGTATCAGGGGAGTAGCAGAAGAAAAATATCAACTTTATCTCATCTCTCTCTCTCTCTCTCTCTCTCTCTCTCAGGAGGCCGTATAGGTTATCTATAAACGTGACTGGTGCTTGCCTTCAATTAGCTAGGGGTTAGATATACATGACTGGATATCTTTGAATACAATAGGTCTCTCTCTCTACTCTCTCTCTCTCTCTCTCCTCTCTCTCTCTCTCTCTCTCTCTAACTCTATATATATATATATATATATATATATATATACACACACATATATACGTATATATATACATATATATATATATATATATATACACATATACGTGTATATATATATATATATATATATATATATATATATATATATAATTATATGCGTGTGTGTATATACGCATATATATTGTACGTAAGTATATATATTCGTGTCTATATGTATATCTGCATAAAATTGGTCTCTCTCTCTCTCTCTCTCTCTCTCTCTCTCTCTCTCTCTCTCTCTCTCTTACGGGGAATTCATTAATAGCTCTAAAAACCACAAGACAGAAGCTGAGTGTAACAGGCGTGCAAAAAGTCACGCAAAACCAAAACGTTACAATACTCGATTTAGAATCATTGGTTCCCTAAGGGAGAGAATAC
>NC_061099.1:1460492-1480492 GCF_015104395.2 Macrobrachium nipponense | reverse complement strand
CTTTTCAAACCAAATTTCCTTAGAAGACGAACTAATTAGAAGCTCTGAGTAATTTCAAGACCTTGGTGACCAATTGTCCTCGAAAGACGTGCTGATAAGAACTGTGAATTTATGAAAGTCTATGGAGCCGATTTTCTAGAAATGGGTGGAAAAAATGGCTTACATCAGTTCGTCAAGCTAAGGCCGGATTAGTGATTGGTCTTCGTTAACTGCTGGAAAATCGCCAGGGAATGACGTCAGGTAACAGAATGCAAATTTGTTTGACCGCTCCCTCTTCTGACTTCGTTTTAAGTATCTCACTGTGCATCTGTTTCAAGACGAAAGCTGCATACTTCCTGTTGTTACAATACACATATGTGGAAACTTTTGTAGAAACTGGAACTTTTCGCCACATGTAGAAACTTCTGTAGAAACTGGAACTATTCTCCACTTGTAGAAACTTTTGTAGAAATTGGAACTTTTCTCCACTTGTAGAATCTTTTGTAGAAACTGGAACTTATTCCCCATTTGTAAAAACTTTTGTAGAAACTGGAACTTTTCGCCACATGTAGAAACTTCTGTAGAAACTGGAACGTTTCCCCACTTGTAGAAACTTCTGTAGAAGCAGGAACTATTCTCCACTTATAGAATCTTTTGTAAAAACTGGAACTTATTCACCAGTTGTAAAAACTTTTGTAGAAACTAGAGCTTTTCTCCACTTGTAGAAACTTGTGTAGAAACTGGAACTATTCTCCACTTGTTGAAACTTGTGTAGAAACTGGAACTATTCTCCACTTGTAGAAACTTCTGTAGAAACTGGAACTATTCTCCACTTGTAGAAACTTGTGTAGAAACTGGAACTATTCTCCACTTGTAGAAACTTGTGTAGAAACTGGAACTATTCTCCACTTGTAGAAACTTGTGTAGAAACTGGAACTATTCTCCACTTGTAGAAACTTCTGTAGAAACTGGAACTTTTCTCCACTTGTAGAAACTTGTGTAGAAACTGGAACTATTCTCCACTTGTAGAAACTTGTGTAGAAACTGGAACTATTCTCCACTTGTAGAAACTTCTGTAGAAACTGGAACTATTCTCCACTTGTAGAAACTTCTGTAGAAACTGGAACTTTTCTCCACTTACCGTCTTACCACTATTCATTCAGAACGAATTGAAGATATGATACAAATGAGACGATTCGTATTGAAAATCGTATTGGCTAGTTAAATTTTGTAATGAAGTTCAAACAGGTCACCATTGTCTCCCAAAATTCCTGTGGTTTTTGTGTTTGATTTATACATCCACAGGTAACTGTTAGCCAGGAGTAAAAAAAATAATGACTTGCAATCATATTCTTTTTATATAATTTCCTTTGTCACGGAGGATCGTTCAGCTTACGTTTTGTTATCTATATAGTTCCCATTTTTGTTCGTCCATTGACAAAGGCGAAAAATGTGTAGGGTAAACTGGATATTTGAGTGAATTTATAATCGAGAAAAATTTATTATTATTATTATTTCGTTCTAAAGGGTCCACAATAATACAAAGTGTAAAAAGTCCGTGTATAATTTATACATGGACTTTTTACGCTTTGTTTATTGTGGACCCTTTAGAACTTTATATATACTCTCGTGATAGAGAGTTTTTCCCTACTAATATTATTATTATTATTATTATTATTATTATTATTATTATTATTATCTAGTTAGCACCTATTTTTGATAGTTTTCTCCAAAGATTTTAGATTGAAGTCTAGGAAGTACCAGCCTCATTCATATATATATATATATAGATATATAATATATATATATATATATGTGTGTGTGTGTGTGTGTGTGTGTATGTGTGTGTGTGTGTGTATGTATGTATGTAGTATGTATGTATGTTGTATGTATGCGGGTCACCCAGACAATATATATAAACACAGTCAGTTAATTACCGTTAATGATTGATTGAGTTATAGAACGTGAGGTTTATATATATATTTGCATCTATATATAAACCTCACGTACTATGACTCAATCAATCATCACTGGTAATTAACTGACTGTGGGTGGTAGCCATGCGGCTACCAGTGGTAATCCCAGAACGCTGAACAAAACCAAAATTATTAACACCGTCTGGAGCTCCACCTTTTGTTAGTGAGTATTAACAAGTAATTCAAGGCCAGTGGCCTTATAAAACGTATTTAGGTTATCGCACATCCGTTAGACATTCAACGTGTCTAGGCTACATACCGTTTAGTACGTTATAGGGACTTTTAGACAAAAAATGAGGCCGATATTAGTAATCTAGTTTTAGTGTCGAAAGTGGATTTAACGAACGTCCGAGCTGTGGCGAATGAGATTCGCGTGTGTCCCGGATCATCATCTCCTCCTCCTCCACCTCCTCCTCCTCCTCCTCCTCCTCCTACTAAGTTTAAAGAACCCGGTGATGGTTTTGGCAATGCAACTTGGGACCTCATTACTCGGCCTAATGACCCCATTAGCAGTAAGCCGTAGAAGTTAATTAATGGTCGTCAAACGCGTGACGCTTTGCCGAGCTAAAGTAGATTCACATCAACCGTGCATTTGAGGTCTAGGCCCGTCCCTTACGACGCTTTTGATTGGCTGTTGATAAGCCAATCACAGAGCTGGGAACTCTCAGTCTCTCTCGAGAGTTCACACGGGCAGGATGTACGTTCCACTTCTCCTGAGGGATACATTTGAAAGATGTATCCCTCAGGAGAGGTGGAACGTACATCCTGCCCGTGTGAACTCTCTCGAGAGAGACAGAGTTCCCAGCTCTGTGATTGGCTTACCAACAGCCAATCAAGAGCGTCGTAAGGGACGGGCCTAGACATCAAATACAAGATTGATGTGAATCTACTATAGACACATATGGGAGAATATCTGTCTTGCCTTTCCATACTATGTTTTCAAATGTGCGTCCTCCTCGAGAGTGTTTGTAGTCCGTCACAGGTATTTCTGTGTCTTTTTTGTATTCTTATTTTTTGTACTTGTTCATAGAGATTGCATTTTCCCACGTTCCGGTAATACTCGTTTAGTCAACTTCTATGAGAAAATCAATAAAAAAAAATTACCTCGAGACAGAAACAATAGGATAATGGTAGTTTTAATTGACAGAATAACTAACTAGTGTTTCTGCCTCGGGGTAAATTTTGAATGATTTTCTTATAGAGGTTGAGTCTGGTTCAGTCTCCTGTTCTAATGGTTAATTAACCCTCACCTCTCGAAATAGAGTCACAGTGGGTAATGTTACTTGGATTGGGTGCTGTGAGGCTCAGAAATATAATGCTTCATACAATTATACGTATTTACTCTCCCAGTTACGCTAGGTAATAGTTTGGCTTAAGTATCGAAGCATTCAGATTTTTCTGTGGTCAGAGGGATTCGAGATGCAGCCGAGGAGATTTTTTCTTCCATCTCACTACAAATAAAGTATTAAAGGAGATGTGCATTTTGTCTTCCTAGAGGAGCGGTTCATGTATGGATATGTATATACGAACCCACTACCGGACCTCATCATTTCTTCATATTTCTTGCACGTGGATCTTAAGGCTTTGTAGTAACGGGCGTATCTAAGAAAGCGAAAAGAATTCGGGAATTTAAGAGGGAATTGTTGCTATTACAAATACATCCATACACTCACACATATATATATATAATGTAGAAAGTTTTAATGACACCATATTCAAAACAGCGCATCTTGTCGACAAATCTCCCAGGATATACCAGTCGTACTGTATGCAGCCAGCATTGCTTTTAGTTGAACCTATCTATACATGCAAACGAAGAACGAACTGTTACAAGGTGACTTACGGACACGTGCACGACATAAATAAAAGAACAGGCACGAAGTCATGTGGCTTGCTTTGGCTGTGTGTTTGGGAAAGATTAAGCCAATAACTAAAAGGCAAATATGGCGTTTGCTTTCGTATTTTGATCTTGTATATTTATACGTATGTATATATATATATATATATATATTATATATATACATATTATCATTTGCATGTTAAGCTTAATGCTAGAGCATAGCTATTGATATAAATGTGCCTCTTGTGTGCATTGGTATACGATAAGATTATTCGCCTTGACTTAAAACTTGTTATTTCTGTGATTTTTTTTTATTCCAAAAGATGTTTTGTAATGCCAAGTGTATTCTCATATTTAAATTCGAAATGCTTTATTTTCCAGTAATGTTAATGCTTACCGTTATTGATTTAAATTCACATTTCTGTAGTAATAATTTTAACTCTTGATTACTTGATCAGAAATTTTTAAATATTAGCGTAAATAAAAACATAATATTATTTGTGTAAACAAAGCATGAAGTACCTTCCTCATTAAATACAAAATGAATTATTGTACAAATCCAAAATACAGTAACACAATTTTTAAAGCTTTAGTAATCTAGGCTTTTCCACATTTAATAAGTTTCAGGTGTTTTAGTACTTTGGAATATTCTAGAGATTCCACAACATTCCCTTATTGAAATATTCATCTGACATTACATATCTTCTAAACAACTCTAATTTCTGTTTAAAACTATGTCTTGGACACCCACCTCTCATCTTGAATACACAGTTAGTGTTATTCCACCTGGCTCATGTTTAGAAACATCTGGCAACTAAGTCATGAAAGGGGGTGGGGCTTATATCTTAACTCTGAGTAAAACACTGGAGGTGAGTCATGACATGGGAGGGGCTTAAATCTTACAACAGAATAAAACACTGTAGGTATCCTTCATGCTTTGGCAGTACCATACGTGTTCACCTTGATGCTTTCTAAGGATGTGGGTCGAATTGATTTTGATTTGCAGAGCGACGACGGAGGATTACTCCAGGTGACGAATGGTTTGACCCGACAGAGATCCTTCATGAAGAATAGCCCCAACCTGCAGGTCGGAAAAGTTTTCAACAACTTTTGCTTGTTCTCTCTTTTATTTGAGATTAGTCCGAGAGATTGTGGTACTCCTCTCGCGATAGATAAAATAGATTTTATTCCTCAGGGCTCACTACTCTCAGCACATGTAGTGGGGCTCATTTAGGCTTCAAAGTCGAGGTTAAGTAGTGGTTGATTTTAGCCTTTAATTTACTGTAATATTTTAAATGGTTTAGTCATATTAAACATTGTTTGACAATGTTTAGATCTTATACTTAAATGCCTACAGTTCATATTATATTACAGGAACTTGCACTAGTTACCTTGCCATATGACACTATGACAATGACATATTTAGGACGGTGTGTATCCTTGCTTTCCAATAGATTATGTCATTGCATAATGTAAATGTTCGTTCTTACCTTTGTTAGTTACATATTAGTCTCCATTCACTGTGTGATGTCTGGTAGCATTAGTTGATAAACAAAGCTTGGACACTGTATATGTTTGGTCATGCAGTCTTCAAGTATGTTGCATACTATGTGTTAATTTAGTTAAGGAGACTTGACTTTCATGATGATATAAAATATGACATATTCATGCATTTGACTTCAGTGCTGTTTTCATGAAGGCACGTGTATGTTATGGATTATCAAATGTCATTTATCGCCAATTCATGGTGTGGTAAGCTGAGATATTCTTGATATATTTTTTATATACTGGTGAATCTAGACAGCACAGGAATTCCGGTGTTCAGTATTTACCAGATTTTATAAAAAGAAAAAAAAAGTTGGTATCCTTGGTATTTTGTAAAAGGAAACCGTTTTCCGTTGTTTGTTTATGGTTTATAAAACGTGGCATTTTCGCTGACTCAGGGATTAAGCCTACAGACTACTTTGTTGTTGTTTTTGTTGTTCTTGTTGGGGGTAGGAAAGCTTAAAAAGGTCAGAAAAAGGTGAAAAAAAAATAATGTTCATGTTAAACAGTACAGATAAATGATTTCTGATGAAATATAGCATATTTTAATTTTCTTTGGTGAAACAACTCTCTGTTTGACCGTAGATTTTAGCACGTGCCCCCGAGTAAGCTGGAGATCGGATCACACCTGGTTTCGCAAGTGCTTAACAACATGCGGATGTTGATGACACTTGAGTTGTGGAAGAGTCAAGAGAGTTTTGCTATATATTGAGGATTACGTTTAAGAGAAGCAATGACGAATTTGGTGGAATGCATCGACAAGAGTATAAATAATTTAATATAGATCTAGGGAGTTTGAAGATATAGTATAGATATTAGACAAACAAGGCGTGATTCGACCTCCAGCTTACTCGGGACACATGCTAAAGTCTACGGTCAAATAGAGCGTTGTTTCACCAACGAAAATTAAGATAAACGTCCTATATTTCATTTGAAATAATTTTCTGTACAGTTTTAACATGCACATCATTTATTTCTTTTACATTTTCATTCTAATAAATAAATCATAAATATCCTACCATAAAATTCCTCTGTCTTTAACTCAGCGCGAAGCACTTTTTCAGACATTTTTTATGCCCTTCCATTGACCTTTCGTAACCCCCCCCCCCCCCCCCCTCACAACAACAACAAGGTAGTTTGTATGCTTACTACCCGAGTAAGCGAAAACAGGAAAAAGTTCGGAATAAAAAAGGAAACTGAAGGACTGAATGAAACGCGCAAAGGAATTTATTGAAATGGAGTCTAGAAATCTTGAAAAATTGATGGTATGTGGAAGGAGATTCTCGAGAAAGGCTGGCGGCGGCGCCTGTGTCAACCAAGGTCTATAGAATAAGTATTCTCTATACCTTGGTGTCAACAGAACATGAGGTGACCCCGAATAATTATAGCCTTGTCCTTTCTTCATGCTCAGTGGCGTGATATAGAGCTGAGAAGGAGAAGCCGTGGAAAGCTTCTAAGTCACACTATTTTTATCCAACGAAAGGGGTGTGATTTTAGAGTTGTTGCTAAGGTTAGTAAGAATGTTTTTGTTGACAAAGGTTAGACAAAATTGTAAGGTTTTTATACGGTTGAATTTGCGAGTATACACGATAGAGGAAAATGGCTTCTAAATGAATGTGGCCCTTAGCGTAGGGAAAAGGAAAATCGACTTATTTATTTAACAAATTGTAAACGATAAACGAAGAGAGAGAGAGAGAGAGAGAGAAGAGAGAGAGAGAGAGAGAGAGACTTATTAGATCATCTTAAGAAGCTTTATAATAGTATTGCTGTCATTTAAATCCTCTCCCCCCCCCACCTTTTTTTTTTTAGAGAAAATGAGCAGCGTTATGAATTTTTACCTGATATTTGGAATGACTACGACGTCTGAGAGCGGTGGAAATTTCTTTCGGTTGGTCAAGTGATTGTTAATTTCCGTTAACTATGTTGTTATATTTGCGTCAAGAGTGCTGTTGTTATTATTATTATTATTATTATTATTATTATTATTATTATTATTATTATATTAAGAGTATCTGAAATATAACTCCATGGAAATTGAATTTTGTGATAATATTCCGTTGTAAATATTATTATTATTATTATTATTATTATTATTATTATTATTATTATTATTATTATTATTATCATTATTATTATTTTATTATTATTATTATTATTTAAAATTTCTGAAATATAATCCATGAAAATTAAAATTTTTGTTATAATTAATGTTGTAAGTTCTGACAGAAATTAAAGACATAATACTCCCTAAACATTGTGATCAAACTCGGTTTTTCAAAACTCATTCCCTTGGGAAGGTATAACATAGACACCGAAGCCTGGACAAGGAAATGAATGGAGGTTCGGGTACCGCGGCAACGAGTAAGCCCTATGGGTAAAATGCGCCAGGGTAACGGTAATTCGTGGAGCTTTGTCGTTCACTGAGTTTCTTAAGTTCGCGCAGGTTTCAGTTACAGCAGTGGATCAATGGGACGTGAATAAGTGACGCTTGGTAATATTACTAACAAATTATAATACTGCTACTGAATAGACAGAAATAATAAAATAATATATAATAATAATAATAATAATAATAATAATAATAATAATAATAATAAAGGAAAGTAGGTCAATTCACCTCCCTTTGATGCTGCCGGAAGACATTCAGTCTGAGGAACTTCCTCTCTCTCTCTCTCTCTCTCTCTCTCTAGGACGATGACCGGTTCGTGTAAACGTGTGTTATTTATATAACGAAGGTTGTACTGTAGTGGAGGTCGACTTTTATTCATTCTTTTTTTATTTATGTATTTGGTTTTATTGTCTGTAAACGGACGAATTTTACTTTGGGACTTTTCTGTCTTTGGTATGAATAAGTCAGAATTAATTTTAAGGACTTTGGTAGTATATGCTTAGAGACGGAGATGTAATGTAGTAGGTGTTTGAAGTCTGACTGAGATATGGACTGCTTCCGTAAGCTCTTAGATTGTAAAAGGCTTTTCACACACACACACACACACACACACACACACACATACACACACATATATATATATATATATATATATATATATATATATATATATATATGTGTGTGTGTGTGTGTGTGTGTGTGTTTAAACATACACACACATATAACCATATATATATATAGTATTTATATTTATTGAATGTAGAGACATGAACCATCGTTACTATATATGGATTTCAACCGACCCGTTGTTTTAACTTGATCTAATTACCATTCTCTCTCTCTCTCTCTCTCTCTCTCTCTCTCTCTCTCTCTCTCTCTCTCTCTCTCAGCAACGATTAACCTTAGTCTGTTTAAAGTCATACTCTGGGTAAGAGTAAGTTTATCTTAGTGGAGGAATTATTATATTTTGATATTCTAAACTGATAGTGCAAGGTCTGTGAAGGAACGCTCGTCAGGTATTCTTATCATGACAGCGACTTTGGCCTTTGGTTAATTCGAAAACGCGTAGAATAGCAGAGAAGTTTGTAGCTTAATAAGCTCATAAAGGCGTGACTATAATAATAATAATAATAATAATAATAATAATAATAATAATAATAATAATAATAATAATGTTTAAATTTGCCTCGTTAATCATACGCTAATGAAAGCGTGACTGTGATAATAATAATAATAATAATAATAATAATAATAATAATAATAATAATAATAATAATAATAATAATAATAATAATAATAATAATAATAAGGGTTATATTGGCCACATTAATCATGTGAGGATAAAAAAAAGTAATCTATGATGCTTCTCATCTTCGTCTTCCTCACGGATTACCATTATAAAAACACGCCTCAGTGGGGTGATCGGTATGGTCTTGACTTGCCACCTCGGTGGCCGCGAGTTAGATTCTCGGGCATTCCATTGACGTGTCAGAGATGTGTATTTCTGGTGATAGAGATTCACTCTCGACGTGGTTCGGAAATCACGTAAAGCCGTTGGTCCCATTGCTGAATAACCTCTGGCTCCATGCAACGTAAAAACACCATACAAACAAACAAAACAATACAAACCATTATAAAAACAGTAAAAAAAAATTAAATGTCAACAGTCTTCCTTTTAAAAGAGAAGGAGAGCAATAGAGGAAGGAAAAAAAATAGAACCCCTGATCATTAGGAAGTGAGAAAAAGGAGATGAGGTTTTCCTGGTGTTTCGACTTCTGCTGCCTCCTTTTACATAAGTATTTTCTGTCGTGCGTTAAGCTTAGCACGTGCTCACTTTTTTTTTTATCGGTCGCTAGTCCGTGGACGTCACTGTGGCACGTTCGGGAACTCCTTTTTGACAGTATGGGGTTCCTGGTATTTTTATGGTTTTCGTGTGTTAGGCTTTTAGTGGTTTATTTTTGCTACCTTCATTTTTTGGCATTAAATGGTTTATTTTTGCTTCTTTTATTTTTGGCTTTAAATGGTTTATTTTTACTGCTTTTATTTTTGCTTTCTTTCAACTGGCGCCATTATGGCACCATCAGGAACCTCTTTTTGACAGTATTTGGTTCTTGGTAATTTTATGGATTTCATGTTAGGCTTTAAATGGTTTATTTCTGCTTTTTTTAATTTTTGGTTCCTTTCAATGGGCACCATTATGGCACCTTTAGGAACCCCTTTTCGACAGAATGGGGTTCCTGGTAATTTTGTGAATTTCTTTTGTCAGGCTTTAAATGGTTTATTTTTGCTTGTTTTATTTTTGCTTTCATTCATCGGACGCCATTATGGCACCTTCAGGAACCCCTTTTTTTAAATGGTTTATTTTTATTTATTTATTTATTTATTTTTGCTTCCTTTCAATGGCCACCATTATGGCACCTTAGGAACCCCTTTTTGACAGTATGGGGTTTCTGGTAATTTTGGGGATTTCGTGTGTTAAGCCGTAAAGATGTATTTTCAGTCGTACCTGTGTCCTATTTAAATCTACAATTTTACTTTTTATCTTTCTATACACAATAATTGCTAAGCAGGGTGTGCTCTGTAAGCGATTCGCTGAGAGGGTCTAAAATTAGTAACTTATTATCAGGTCATGAGATATTTATCTGTAAGGTGACATACTTGTTGATTTTGTGGTAGATCAGCAACACCCTGTCCACCTGTTTGAAAATTTTATGCACAGACTTCATGTACCCTTAACTGTCCGCTAATTCTGTTGTGGCCACACACACACACACACACACACACACACACACACACACACTGTCCCTCCTGTATACAGCCATTTTCCAGTTAGCCTTGAATTTCAATATTTGCGAAAGTTGCAAGGAAATGACCCAAAAGAGACGCACACGACCGGTGGCTATTTCGCGCGTGGAAAGGCTTTGCGAGGTCGTCGGACTCACGTGTCCAGCCACTCTTAAGCAAACGTGGTCGGCGGACGCAGCAAATTCAGCAGAAAATGAAGCCGTTTTTCGGAACCAGATGGCAAAGCCAACAGGTTGAGAAGCAGATGATTGTAAGAGTTCTAGAGAGTGGGAATCTTCGATTAACGGTTTGACATGGTGTGAAGGGTATCGTCTTTGATCAGGGGGTTGGTTGGGAGGTGAAGGAAAGGAGGAATGTTGTTTCAGGGACTATCTATCAGGTGTGGCGGTAAGGAAACTTGTGACGGAGCTGTTGGCTCTCAGGCGCTCCCTGTGCTGATGCCTGTCAAGTGCAGGGAACTACCATTTATGGTAGTTCCTCATTTTTTTTTCTCTCTCTCTCTCTATCTCTCTCTCTCTCTCTGCAGCATCGAATATAGTCACGATGTATTTGGCATTGGGTGCCAGTGGTTATATGTTTTCCTCAGGAAGATTTTAATTGTTTTTTTTTTATCACACAGGTCCCTTTTTAAAGATTACTGGCCTGTGAATTGTTATGAATGTTTGGTATCACTGGCCTTTCTTTCAGTGGACAGCGATTACACCCTACCATCCTGTTTATCATTTGGCTTCTTCCATTTGTGGATAAGACTTGGTGGGGGGGCGGTGAGGATGTTTGTGTCTCTCTGCTTGGGGGAGGCTTGGCCCAGTGGGTTGGCCTGGTGGTACAGACGTCAAGACAGTGCCTTGTGCATCGGAAAACATGTGAGTTTGAAGAGAGTGCAGCGCTTACGCGGGGCCCTTCCTGGTGTTACCTGATCATTCTCTGACTCACCGCCTCTGGTAGTCTACGTCGTTTGCTGGAGGTCCTTTGGTGCTCATTCGAGTCCAGACTTTTCAAACGAGACATACGGGAGGGAGATATATCGGAAAGTTCTGCTGTTCAGGACTACAACGAGCTTTCGAACTGCACGAAAGATACACAAGAGAAGGTGAAAGTTATTTGGATACTTAGAGGCTCCTCTGAAGGATATCTACGAAAGGGATTTTTTGGTAGGACGCTCCTCGTTCTGTCTTAGATTCCCCGTCTTCTGGAGGACAGCGCAGTGGTCGATTGTCCGCCGAGACGTTCAACTGACGCTTCCAGCGGAGACCAGGTCATTCCAGGGGCCACACATCTCAGTAACCAAAGATAACTCTTCATTTTGAACGTCGTCCATTGCCCTCCTTGATTTGGCAGGAGTTGCCTGACTACCGCTACAGTGTATTCAAGGACAGAACTCGTCTGCAAGACATCGAGGGAGCATAAGAAAGAGAAAGAGACTTGAGAGAATACCAAGCTAGAAGAGTGCACTGTCAAAGTTCACAAGTCGCATCTGTTTCGAAGAAGTATTGGACCATCAAACGGAACCAAAAGACTACCGAAGCTACCACTGCCATTTTGAACTATTTCTCAAATTCCCACTTCAGTCAATCAAGTATCAACAGAGAAGGATTGTGAGTCAGAGTTCCTTATATAGTTTACTTCCACTTTGACCATAAGACATCAGCGCATCTATTGTGAATAGTACCCACAGTTCCTGATTTTTCGTGTCTACCGACTTCACGTTTTGGCATCACATGAACAGACTCCTGAGAGCAAAGGACACACTGGTGATACTTCCCTGCTACCTGCCCTCGAAGCATCCTTCGTGCGCCTGCATTTAGGCCGCTTACATGCGTCCTCTATTCAACTCCCGGGGACTTCTCAGGTTTAGAGTCCGCGTTCCAAGTCCCATCGCCGAAGAGAGGGACGGATACCACTCCTCCACTGTGTTGGTCAAGGTTAGTTGGTGTTGCTTGCATGTCGGAGGAATTGGCGGGAAATTCTAATTCTGTGAAATTGGCGGGAAATTTAAACTCGATGAAGTTGGCGGGAAATTTAAACTCGATGAAGTTGGCGGGAAATTTAAACTCGATGAGGTTGGCGGGAAATTTAAACTCGATGAAGTTGGCGGGAAATTTAAACTCGATGAGGTTGGCGGGAAATTTCGACTGTGAAGTTGGCGGGAAAATTTTTAAATTCGATAAAGTTAACGTGAAATGTTAACTTTCCTTTGGATGATATAAATTTACGTGTTTTAATAGTGTTTTTCATAATGTTGTGGCAGGAGTAGTTATGATGTCAACAACGCCTCACTGTATAATTCCAGGACGCTTATTAGTTAATCCGTTACTATAGAATAATAGTTTTTAATCTGAAAGAACATAGTCCGTGGGGAAATGTGTTATGTGTTCATTGTGGGCAAAGCATTTGATCTTTTAGATATTTATTTTAATTCCGACCGTGAAAATAAGGAACTATAATATGATTTATTGTGATTCTAGAATGCTTTGGTCTAGACTATCCAAACCGTGATCCGTCTGTAGTTATTAACAAAGTTGAACTGGCTTGCAAGTAATATTGTTGTTGCATCATTGCTGTGTGGTTGGTTATTTATTTAGAAAAATACTCACCCACAAATAAATCTAAAATCGTGTGAAAACATCGAGTAAACATCTTATTCAACACATTTTACGAAGGCGGTTCGGTTAACAGTTCTAACAAAAGTTGGCGGACCATTCATTCCAACCTAAGTTTTTATTTTTTTTTTTTTTTTTTTTTTATTTTTTTACAATGAACTACTTGAAATAATTAAACTCTAGCATGTCCTTTCTCGTTAGAGAAACGACTCGTTACGAGTTAAACATCAACATTAGACGCAGAGGAGTGCGCAATGCAGTCCGTGAAATATCCGGAACTCGTCCGGAAGTCCGTGTCCTCGTTTTGACAGCAGATTAACGGTCCGTAGGACGGGGAGAGAGAGAGAGAGAGAGAGAGATCTTTATCACAGTTTTAACTTTGGAATCGTATGCCTTGAATTGCCTTGGGAATTAAACTATTTATTTCACTTATTTTTTTGTAGTATCTACACGCCTTGAGGATTACTGCATATATATATATATATATTATATATATAGTATATATATATTATATATATATATGTGTGTGTGTGTGTGTGTGTGTGTGTGTGTGTGTGTGTATGTGTGTATATATTATATATATATTATATATATATATATATATATATATATAATATATATATATATATATATCATTTATATATAAATATATATGGGGTCATATATAGTATACACGTATTAATATATATATTTAATAATATATTATATAATTATATTTATTATTATATTTATTTTATTTAAATATTTTAATATATATATATACTATTAATATATATATATTATATATATATATATATATAGATATATAGCCCATAACATATATATAGATATATATATATATATATATATATATATATATAATATATATATACCCACATATGGGCTTGTATCTGTGTACAGGGATTATTGCCTAGCAATGCATGGTTCCTTATTTTAGAGCCTCAGGAACTCGACAGTTTAGCAGCGTTCGCAGTTTTAAATATTACGCCTGAATAAATCTTATAAATATATAGGGAGAGAACATGGAAATATTCAGCTTCTTACGGCTTCCCAAGAAACACTTCGCTTATTAGGCATTTCTAATACGGCTGGTTCATAACGGACACAAGAAATTGTATGGTGAGCCCCTCTCTCTCTCTCTCTCTCTCTCTCTCTCTCTGAGTGAGTGTGTGTGTGTGTAGTTTTTTGTTTGTGAACAAGTATGTATTGTTGATCGGTGTATGGCCATCCTCTTCTCCCTGTGTGTGTGTGTTTTTTTTTTCTTTTTAATAAATGTGTAATGAAATGGGGATTGTTAATTGGTGTATGGCCATTCTCTTGCCCTATCCAATCTCTCTCTCTCTCTCTCTCTCTCATCTAAGCTGATTTACATAATTAATGCCCTTTTACATACCTAAGCCGAAAGCGCCCTTGCTTCGTAGGGCTTGTGTCATTCCTAAATCTTCCTCTCCAGTCTATCCTACTCCCTTCCTTCGTATCTTCCCTTCTCTCCCCTCCTCTTCCCTCTCTTTTTCCTCCTTCGGTGTGTGACAAATAATCCCCGTTCACTATTATATCCATATTCAGTGTCGTTCTCTACTGAACCGTTCGTTTTTGTTTTTTTTATGTTTCTTTGGTTTACACCCTCTGACGAGTGACAGTTTTCTGTGTCTGGGACACTTATCTTGCGTATTTCCATTTTTTTTGTGTTTGTTTAATTTTTATTACTTTCCTTGATAACATGAGCTCCCTGATGATTTGTTTATTTAATTTTTTTAGGTAACTATATTAACTAGATTCACAATCAAGCCGTACCATTTGGATGTTCTAGGCCAGTCCCTTACGACGCTCACCTTGAATTGGCTGCTTGATAAGGGGCCAATCACAAGGGCTGGAAACTCTCCGGTCTCATTCTCGAGGAGTTTATACAGGTAGGAATGCATGTCGGAGAGAGACTGGAGAGTTTGCAGCCCACTTTGATTGGGCCTTATCCATAAAGCCACCAATCAGGTAAGCGTCGTAAAGCGGGACTGGGCCCTAGACGTCAAATTGCACTGGCTGATGTGGAATACTAACTACAGCCAACTTTGTTTAAAGCGTAATGTATTTAAAGTTGTAAACAACAGAGAAAAACATCGTAATTAAATTGGCACGCCTTGATCATCATAGTATATTATGACTATAAACATTCCGCAAAAAAGAAAGCCGATGGCAGTTCACCAGGTGATATGATCATGGAGCAGCTCTTCGTCTCGACAATGTAGTGGTCCAAAAACTACATCATTCCCCTCGGGTAAACTAACCGAATTCCGAATTAAGTTATTAGGTATTTTTTATTCCTTCCGTTATATCCACCAACTCGACCCATCATTGCATGTGTTTGGGTTTTCCATCATAGCGGATTGAATAATCTGCAGTGACGAACGAAGTCTTATAGACCTGATCGTTGTCACCATGGTCGTCACGGTTCCTTTCTTTAGAATTTCGATGACATTGTTTTTTCTTTTCTTTTCTGAGTTTGTCCTTTATGCCAGGACGCTAATATTTCACCTCAAGGTTCCTTAGTGGTTCTTGATTTTTCACGTCCCCTGATTTTTTTTTTTTTTTCGGTGTTTTGTTATTTTTTTTTTTTTTTTTCTAGATATACGAGCTTTTTGTAGACAATTTATTTATTTACATAAGGTCATCCTGTTTAATACACTTCTGCGGAGGAGCCATTTTTTTATATATGTATACATATATATTCGAGCTTTTTTTTATATTATGTTTCAGGTTTTTTTTCTAGATTTCATGTCATTTTTTTTCTAAACAATCGAACTTTTTAGATTATTTGTGTGTGTATATATATATATATATATATATATATAATATATATATATATATATATATACATATATATATATATATATATATATATATATATATATATATATATATATATATAGAGAGAGAGAGAGATAGATAGATAGATAGATAGATATACGAGATTCAAAGGACACGACGTACTGGCTGTCTGTTGTCGTGTCCTGTTTACATTATGGTCCTCCTATTGAATAGACTTCTGAGTCGTCGGAGTCCTTTTGACGTTGTTGTTGTACCCATTTCCGAGAATGTTGACGACTCACCCTGTCATAAGTTCTTTGTTAAGCAGACTTTCAACTTTGGCCTTAGCCACTTTATAAGCTCCATTTTATGGTCTTGTTTGATTTTTGTGTCTGTTTCGTAGTTAGTGATGCTATTTGCTTTCTCTCTTCCATGTTGCGCCTCGTGGGGGAGGGGGGTGGCTAGCGCCGTCATTATACCTCATGCATACACTGTAGGCATTACTTAAGGGTCATAGCAGCGTGCCTTTGGCCCCTAGCTGCAACTCCTTTCGTTCCTTTACTCAACCTCCTTGCATGTTCTCTTTCTTCCATCTTACTTTCCACCATCGCCTAACAATTGATTCGTAGCGCAACTGCTTTGAGGGTGTCCTCCTGCCACACCTTTCAAACCTTTTACTGTCAATTTCCGTTTCAGCGCTGAATGACCTCATAGGTCCCAGTGCTTGGCCTCTGGCCTGACTTCTATATTGCAGTATATCTTGAAGACTTCTTTCGTCTCCCTTACCTTATTAACCCTTTCATCAGTGATTTTTCGACTCGGTCCCTAAGAGTTCTGTTCTCTTTCTTACCTTTTATCAGCGCTTTTTCACTCGAAAATAAAAAATAATAAAAAAAAAGCAACGGCTGAAGAAAGCTTGCTATAATGATTGGAAAGAAATACCATCGAAAAGATGGAGACAGTCAGAACAGTTTGTCACCGACACTTCACAATCTACCGCGACTCTGTATCAGACATGTCCCAAACTTTCTCACGACACTCATTCTTTATCCTTTATTACAAGTGCTTCGTATTGAACCGTACACCTGATCAATAGTACCTGCTTACAAACTCTTCCCCTTTACGTACAACTTATTGCAGTTGAACCCTGAGTTCCTCGTTGGACAAGTGGTTTACATGCTCGCCTACCGATTCGGTAATCCCGAGTTCGATTCCCCGCTATGCCAACGTGGAGTCAGAGGAATTTGTTTCTGGTGATTAGAAATGAATTTCTCTATGTCGAGTGGTTCGGATCCCACAATAAGCTGTACGTAAGTCCCGTTGCTAGGTAACCAATTGGTTCCTAGCCAGGTAAAAATATCTTATCCTTCGGGCCAGCCCCGGGATAGCTGTTAGTCAGCGCAGTGGTCTGGTTACACTAAGATTTACTTAACTTTTAGTTTAACCTGAGATACCTGTAGTACTTCCATCTCACCTTTTATTGAATTTGTTTCCCATCAATTCTTCAGTTTCTGTTGCACAGCGTAAATGATTAGGTGCCGTTCAGGCTAAGCAAACTAAGCATTTTTGATGGACGGGCCGACACGCCCCGCCACCTAGTGACCTTACGTAGCCCAGGCTTGATTAAAACGTGAGTTGGCTCTAAAAGAAGTGATAAATACGCAGAAGAGAAAGCATTAATCTTAGGGTGTGGTGGTATTATAAGTTTTTGAGACATTCCCGTTAAGGAAAGCTTCTAAAACAGATGGAAAACGATATTAAACGTCAAATGTTCAACAACATCAACAACAAAACAAACAAAAAACAATGAATAGTTTGTATTTCGATAAAGGTATTTTCTTTGTAAACACGAACACTCATTTTTTGTAATGGAAAAATGTTTCAATTCATTGTCAAAATGACTATTGTTCTCTCTCTCTCTCTCTCTCTCTCTCTCTCTCTCTCTCTCTCTCTCATATACATTATATATATATATATATATGTGTGTGTGTGTGTGTGTACGTATATATATGTGTATATATATACATGTATATATATATGCATGCACACAGAAGTTAAGTACTGCATTGGAACAGTTATTTTGATACAGATTCTCTCTCTCTCTCTCTCTCTCTCTCTCTCTCTCTCTCTCTGTGTAATTTTTCAACGACCCTTTCGTACAAAGGTTATACTTTTTTCTTTTTTTCTTCTTCCTTTTTTTTATCGTGGATGACTTGCTCCCAGAGCGCAGGTTAATTACTTATGAGTCATTCGCCAACCCCTCCCCGCCCCTCCTCTCTCCTCTCTCTCTCTCTCCCTCCTCCTCCTTCTTACACTGCTCAGGTATGGGTGACGGAAATCCTTTCAGATCGCATGTAGTGTATGTATGTGTTTTGGGCGCAGGCGCGTTTGTACGCACGTGCATTGTAAACACGTGCATGTGCGTGTTATGTTCTGAGCTGGTGTGTGTGTTATTTTCTTGTACGTGTTTGGTTAGGAGAGGGATCAGTGACCTTCATTTATTTAATTTACAAGCAAATCACGTAAGGAGCGAGTCACATAGTGTTCCTCTTGTACAGGCCTTGAATATTATATTCCCACGTGAAAGTACACCGTCTTGAATACACCCTTGAATACACACACACACACACACTTGCGCACACACACACACACACACACACACACTCACACACACCGTGCCACCATGCAATTAGATATGGCATCTCTTTTATGTCGCATCCATCTGTTAGCTAATTACCACGGAGATTCTCTCTCTCTCTCTCTCTCTCTCTCGACTGATTTCTGTGGCCGCAGAGATGAGATGATGATGACGATGATGATGCTCTCTCCGAGAGCCGGAGTGATATCACGAGAGATGCTCTCAGTCACTCCTGCTTCGGTTTTGCTGTTCTTTCTAGACAAAATCGCCTTTTTTTTTTTTTTTTTTTTTTTTTTAACAAAATCACTTTTTTTGACAAACTCGCCTTTTTTGACAGAATCACCTACTTTGACATAGTCCTTTTTTTTGACAAAATCGCCTTTTTTGACAAAATCACCTTCTTTGACATGATCCCCGTTTTGACAAAATCGCCATTTTTAGCACAATCTTTTTTGACAAAATCACCTTTTTTTGACAAAATCGCCATTTTTGACAAAATCGCCATTTTGACACAATCTTTTTTTTTTTTTTTTTTTTTTTTTTTTTTTACAAAATCGCCTTTTTTTGACAAAATTGCATGTTTTTACTAAATCGCCTTTATTGACACATCACATGTTTTGACAAAATCTCGTGGTAAGTGATTTAGTCGGGTTTATCAGTATTAACAATAATGATGATAATACAATGCGTATAATGTTGCATTATCTGCTGGCCATGAAACTATCAGCCACGGCCCCGAAGGTGGCCTATCTTATAACAATGCCATACGCACGATCATGGTTAACTTCAACCTTAAATGAAATAAAAACTACTGAATCTAGAGGGCTGCAATTTGGAGGGTGGATGATCAACATACCAATTTGCAGCCCTTTATAAAGTCTTAGTAGTTTGTAAGTTCTGAGAGCGGACAGAAAAAGTGCGGACAGACAGGCAAAGACATCTCAAGACTTTTATTTTACAGAGAAAAATAGTAATAATAAAATGATAATAAAAGTGAAGACCTAGACAGGAAGACAAAACCGCCGACGATTCTGTCATTCCTTTTTCTCCGTCGGACACGTACTGCTGTTAGACGATGACTCTGCTGAAGTGGAGAGAGAGAGAGAGAGAGAGAGAGAGAGAGAGAGAGAGAGAGAGAGAGAGAAAGTGTGAGATAGGCATTATAAATCCTCCAAAATGAGACGGAGAAAGGGACTGGCTGCTTCACCCATAGATGCAACTTTCTTGGGGGAAAATAAGAGGATCTGTTTTATCGTGAATATCGACATATTTTAGTTATATATATATATATATATATATATATATATATATATATATATATATATATATATATATATATATATATATATATATAATATATATAATAAAAGGAGCCCATAAAACAAAACCATAGAGAGAAAAATATTTATATTTCAGTGACTGAAGA